>NC_079492.1:26258147-26561177 GCF_020520425.1 Spinacia oleracea | reverse complement strand
AGTTTTCCCAAGTGGGGAAGAGCTTAGGGTCCTGGTGATAGTACCATTTGAGCGGCACAGGTTCCAAGGACAAAGGAAAGGCAGGTAAATACATGGACTTGTCCACGCCTTTCAAGTTCATGGCATTCACAAAGATCAATAGATGATCACGGGGATTGTCCGTGGCTTTAAACTTTGGTAAGTCAGATGAACTAAACTTTTCTGGTAGTTTGCCAGGAAAAGGTTCAGGATCGAGGGAGAAGTACTTGCTCCCCATGGTTTGCTGTAGGACCATTTTTTCAATCCTCTTCTCGTTATCGAGGTCATTTTTGGCTTGTGCAGCCGCTAAGGATTCGTTTTCCATTTTCAGTTGGCCCATGAGTCGGGTCATTTGAGCCATCTGCTCTTGCAATTCTTCGATGGACATGTTTGAGGGTGCGAATCGAGGTTGGGGAAGCGGAGATCCTTGAAATGAGGGATGACGGACGGAGCTTGGAGTCACTAAACCTGGTGTTGGCGATGTATCTTCAAGGCGCACTAACCGTTAATTTCCTGATCGGCACCAAGTGGCAGGACCAGTCCTATGCATAAGATAAGCTAAAGTTTAGGTCCCAAAGTTTCAAGTATTACTTAGTCTAGACTTCGACTCTCTCTATTGGTTTTTCACTCTTTCTTTTGTTGGTACACTTTTTAGTTCTTTCTTTTGGTCATTCTTTGGATTTTCGAAACACTTACCCGTGTGACATTCATAATTATTAGCATGTTCGGTTTTGGTGCCGAGCATTGTCGTCGTAGGAGGCCTAACAACGACGCAAAGAGTTATTCTTTTTTATGAGTCGCTTTTAGAATCGAGTGCTTTTCTCATGCCCTCGTAGCAATTCTTTTTACGAACGGTTTTTTTTGTGCTACGTATTTTCCTTTTGCGAGGGCGCCGAGGCTGCTGCGCCTGACCAGAAGGCCAAGCAGCAACTTCAGCGCCCAGCGTCGGGCGTGAGAAATTCTGGCGCCCAGCCAGGGGCGTTGAAAATGCGTCCCTGGCTGGTTCTCGTTTTCTGTTTGCGTCTACTTTGTTTATGCGACTTCGATTTTGCGTGCTTGCCTAATAACGTCCTTTACGCGTTGTGCAATGTTTGTGGGATTCGTTACAGGCCATCCCGAGCGTCGCTTATTTTTGTGGCGATCGTTCGGGTTTGCGGAACACGTATTTCGGTATAACTCTTTGGCAAATTGGTTTATGAATGTTTGGGAAGTTTTTAAGGTCGTTGGTTTTTCTAGGATAGTTTGTCACACACAATCATATATTTCGCTACACATAACTAACATTCCATCATGAGGCAATAATAATATGTCATGTAGTTTATGATAGGCTTCTATGGGTGGTTATTTGCGCCTGGCTTGGTACCGCTTCTATCGTAGATCCAACACATGCCCCGGTCGAGGTAATGTCTTCAACAGACGAATTTCGCTCAAGAGGCCAACCCGCAAGTGCAAGCCAAGGGGGCATGCAGGCGAGATGGACCTAATAAGCGAGCGATTGGGTTTTGGACGGGTGTACTACTAGAGAAAGTGCCGAGTGGACAACATTCGAAGCGTATGCACCCCCCGGTCGGCGATGGGTATCCTTAGTCCCAACTCCCGAGATGAAACACCAAGGGAGCCAAGATTCGTTATGCGGTTCTGCCCGTTCACATTAATATGCTGATTTTCAGGTCGTCCCAACTTGATGGGGAAATAAACGCGGGGTAGGATCGTTTCACCCTTCGGCTATTTTGATTACCTACAAGCACGAGTATTTCCTTCACTATCCCCAGTGGAGTCGCCACTGTGAGGGGGTCGAAAAAGCACGAGGCTAATGCGTGACCTCGTCCCTCGTGGGTGTGACGCTTCTTTTTGTCAAATCAAGTGTAATTGGATTTCCTGTGAGTTTACACCCAATGGACTAGTAATATAGGAGTCGCTATTCAGTTTTTAACGACAATGAGAAAAACTGACAAAACCCGGTTATCGTGACATAAAGGGAGTGCAATTAGGTTTGACCACGACGGCCGTAGGTTCCCTTGTGATCCCTGGTGGTAGGGATCGCTCAACGTACACCTGCAGGGTAGAGATTGAGGGTTCGGGGGACTGTAACTACCGAGAGGAGTACTCGGTCTTCGATAACTCCAGAGGCAGGATATCCTTACTAGCTCAGCATAAATAATTGAAGGGACATGCGTTAACTATTAAACTAATCTGAGTTGGTTTTAACAATATGCAACATATAGTACTAGATCGAGCGCGATTATGTGATTTAGATTGTTTTAAGGGACCTAGCATGATAATCCAATTTCCCAAAAATATCATATTTATTAAGCGTGATCGAACAATCAGATTTTAGTTAGTTTAACAGTTCATAAAAGGGCGAGGAAAGCAATTAAATCATAGAAAAGGGACACATTACGACGCACCCTTGAGAGGTGCGTCACGGTTCTCAGAAAACTAACCACTTTGACTTTGCTATTTCTCCTTTTATTTAACGAATCTCAAATTATGGGACAGGATACGTTCTCTTCGATTTATGGATCGATTGCGACAGAACGCGTGATCAGTTTTGCAGCGTGAGGCTTAGGCTTAGGGGTTTAGAGTCAATACTCAGAAATAAAACTGCTTGTTGTTGTCCTTTTCACGTCGAACTTAAGGCCCTATTTATAGAAAAGAGTTCGTGGAAAGATAGAATTGCAGAACTCTAATCCACGAGGAATTAGGAAAAAACGCGTACCAGGTATTTTCAGCGCCCAGGCCTGGGCGCCGAAGATTTCGGCGCCCAGAACCAGGCGTTGAAAATAGGGTCTGGGCTGTTTTCTTAGTCAGATTCAGATTCCTAGAATCCGGAGTATTTGAGATTTAATTGAGTCTTTTAGTGCGTATTAACCTTGTGACGGGATGCGTCTGGGCCCGTTACGAACTCTAGGCTCGTTAGGATTTTAATTAATACGTGACTCTTATTTTCGAATCATATTAGGAATAGGATTCTCTCGCAATTTCTATCTCATTTAGGATTTATGTTGGAGTGCAACACCTAATTCTGACAGGTTTCTATCTTTTATGACTTGCCACTTTTAACAATTACCGATTACGGCAATTACTATTTTTAGCAGGTTTCCATAAATAGCAGGTTTCTATAAATAGCAGGTTTCGGGTGAAATGAAAAGGGGAATTGAGATTCGTTATTTTATAGGAGATGCGTTGTCAAGTGGAGATTTACGTTTTCATCATCGAACCTTCCCTTTCGGGAATGGGGACAAAAGTAGGTGTCTACAATAAGCTAGTTTTGGAATGAGGCATTTCTAGCTGCCGTTGGCTTAGGATATTCTATGACCCGAGGTAGTACGTCAGATTATGTGCCGCTCCACTTTGTTCTAATCATTTTCTAACTATTGTTCCTTTTTGTTTGTAGAGGAAGGGATGAACAAACTGTCCGCAACGGATATTGGCAAGGGCGACATGACTGACTGGATGGCCGACATTTATGAGGCCAAGATGAAGAAGGCCAAGGCCGAGTTGGAGGAGAAGGTGAGTATCATTTTTATTCCGTCCTTTGTGAATTAAACTTTACTCGTCCAGAATTGGTGACGAGCGTCTTTTTTAATGACAGGCCACAATTTAGTGAGTGGCTTGTGATTGCTAAGGTACGCCTCGTCACTTTATTTTGGACGGGCGTCCTTTTTAATGACGAGCCACTATCTTAATGAGTAACTTGTGATTGCTAAGGTACGCCTCGTCACCTTTTTAGACGGGCGTCCTTTTTAATGACGAGCCATCATCTTAGTGAGTGGCTTGTGATTGCTAAGGTACGCCTCGTCACCTTTTTAGACGGGCGTCCCTTTTAATGACGAGCCACCATCTTAGTGAGTGGCTTGTGATTGCTAAGGTACGCCTCGTCACTTTTTAGATGGGCGTCCTTTTTATTGATGAGGCACTATCTTAGTGAGTGGCTTGTGATTGCTAAGGTACGCCTCGTCACTTTTTAGACGGGCGTCTTTTAATGACGAGCCACTATCTTAGTGCGTGGCTTGTGATTGCTAAGGTACGCCTCGTCACTTTTTAGACGGGCGTCCTTTTTAATGACGAGCCACTATCTTAGTGAGTGGCTTGTGATTGCTAACGTACGCCTCGTCACTTTTTAGACGGGCGTCCTTTTTAATGACGAGCCACTATCTTGTAGGTGGCTTGTGATTGCAAAGGTACGCCTCGTCACTTATTTTAGACGGGCGTCCTTTTTAATGACGAGCCACAACTTAGTGAGTGGCTTGTGATCAATTTTCTGACTTTCCTTTGTGTTCTTGGTCAGCAAGCAAAGGACGCGGCTAAGGTGGCGGCGAGGTCGAAGGGGACGACTCTTTCCCAGCTGAAAAAGAGGTCGGCGCCTGCCGACTCGGAGACCCCGAGCACCTTCAAGAAGCCTAAGCCCACACCCCGACGTCTGGTTAAGAAGGATGAGTCACAGGCCGCCAAGGGGGATCACCCTGCTGATGATGAGCAGGTCGTAGATAAGCCCTCCTCGATTGTGGACTTGGTGTCCAAATCGAAGTCTGGTGGGCACCAGGCCGAGCCGGAGGACCCTCTAGCTGGAATTCCGGCCAATGTCCGCTCTCAGATCCCTGCGGAGGTGGCCCGCCGATCTAGGTCATCGGGTGGTAAGTTTTATTCGAACGTCGTACAAACGTATCGAGCCTCATCTGGCAGTTCTTCTTACTCTCCGCGTCATCTTAAGGCCATTGTTTTTCCTATAGCTAAAGACAAAGGGAAGGGAGCAGCTGTGGCAGAGGACGAGAATATACCCGCTACTCCTCACTACTCGTCAAGGGATAGGGCGGCTATATGCCGCAAAGTTTTTAAGGCCGTCCCAGCGGAGTACGTCGCTTCTATTCCTGGTCGTCGGACAGACGCTCAATTTGGTGCCATCCAAGCCAGCCTACTTGACGTGAGTCTGTTTTCATAAATTACTTGTATGTGAATGTTAGTTTTTGTTTTTTGGAGGATTTACTAACATGTAGACCCTTTTGCAGTTGTTATGCCGCATGGAGTTCTGCAAAAGTTGGAAAACCAACACTGCCGAGGAGCTCAAAGCTCAAGTGGCCGAGTCCGTCCATCATGGTGATTATGCATTTAAGTCGATTGAGGAGGTCCGCTTGGAAATGCAGACGACCATAGATCTTCAGGCAAAGGAGGTGGCTTCATTAAGATCTGATAAGGCCGAGCTGCTGAAAAAGATCCTGGCGCAGGACACGAACATGGTGGCGATGGTCGAGGAGGCCAAGAAGGAAGCGGCGGAAATACGCACGCTCCAGGACCAGCTGCGGGAGTATCCTCAAGTCAAGGAAGCAGCTGACCATGCTGAGCAACTTCAGGGAGAGATGGAGACTGCCAAATCGCAGGTTCGTGCCCTACGCGAGCGTCTTCATGAGTCCTGCGACCAAGGAGAGCAGGCGGCAAAGGACGCCGTTAAGCATGCCTGGGAACATCACATGGAGGAATACGACCTCGCGTGGTTCCAGCGGCGCTTAGAACACAGTGCTACTGTGGTGGCTGCTGAGCGTCTAAGGCAGCTGCCCCCTGAGTTTGTGCCTTCTGATGACGAGGACGACGCTGCTGCCCCCTGATTTGCTGTCCTTTGCTCTGTAACAAATTTAATTTTAGTGTTCTTATGCCTTGGGGCAAAAACAATTTCTTTTTGTGATGTTTTGGCGCTGCTGGCGTCTATACCATTGTGCCTGCTGAGCACACAACAAATTCTTTTTTTTGGCTACTTTTGCACGCCTTACTATGGGCGTTGTTCTATAAGTAGGCTACTTCCGTTGCTTCTTTTATCTCGTGTCTATTTGTTTTTCGTACTTTGATTTTTTCTTACCCATGGTGCTACCAATCAATAGGTATGGTCGTCACCTTATCTGGCACTTATCAAAAGGTGTAGCCTGCCCGTCAGATAAAGATGGCGACCAAGGTATGAATGTTATGAGATGTTGCCGCCGTCCGTTAAGTATACACCCGACACTTATGTGGTCGTTATAATCTTTGACGAGCGTGTCTACTACGATATTGATTGAAGCAAGTCAATCAGTAGGTATGATTGCCGCTAGACATGCTCGTCAAATGGAGTGGACGACCAAGAAATTTGTACGAACAACCCTTTGTTCCAAGGATGGTCGTGCCGACGCAGATTTTGGCAAACAACTTTTGTTCCATGGTTATTTATGCCGCGGGCACCTGAGTATGCGCTCGGCACTTATGTGGTCGTCACAATCTTTGACGAGCATGTCTACTACGATATTGATTGACGCAAGTCAATCAATAGGTATGATTTCCGCTAGACATGCTCGTCAAATGGAATGGACGACCAAATAAAGGGTACATAACAACCTTTTTCAAAGGTCATTTTTGCCGCAGAGCTTTTGAGCAAACCACCTTTATTTCAAGGTTACTTTTGCCGCATGGATTTTGAGCAAACCACCTTTGTTTAAAGGTTACTTTGCCGCAGGGCTTTTGAGCAAACCACCTTTGTTTCAAGGTTACTTTTGCCACAGGCAACTTATTATGCCGTTCGTAAGTTAGGGTGCCGCTAGGCGGTTAGCAGGCAGGAGCCCCACTTTTGCACATGGGTTATCCTGCGGCATGTTGTGCCGCTGAGGTGAGAGTTGAAGGAAATATGTCCTTCACCCAAGGTGCATTAAGTCTAATACCAAGGTTCAGATTAATTGCGAACAATTAATTCAGTGAGATCAAGTGATCGGAACAGCTAGCTGGAGCAATGCTTCCGATCAGTGAGTTCTAATGGATATTGAACTCACAACTTACTCTTGACTGAACTTACAAGGTCACACCAATGACACGTAACAGATCACTAGATTAAATGAATCGGAAATTCATTTAATAGCCTTTCGGGATTTAAGTTGGAAACGTATTATACGATACGACCTTGCATCGGAATCGTATATCGTATCGCGAATATTCGTAGCTAGGCGAGACGAATAAATCGTATCGTACGACGGTGATTCGTCGTATACGAAACGATAAATAATATATCGGAAATATATTTAATCGCGAATACGAGGAGCGGCCCACGAGCCGAGTGCACGAAGCACTCAAGGCCCATGGGCGCGCGCACGACTAGGCGAGCAAGCAAAGCAAACGTAGCAGCAGCGAGGCCCTTGTGACGCGGAGCTGTGCGCGTGCGTGCGGGCCGAGACCACGACACAGCAGCAGCGCGGCCCACGGCCCACTGGTTGTGCGTGTCCGTGTGCTTGGCGTGCGGGCTTGGTAGCCGGCCTTGCCTCATGGCTTGGTCGGTTAGTAAGGTTATGTAGATAACCTTATAACCTATTTTCCAACTTAGCAAAAACATAACACAGTACACACAACCCTAGGAGAAAACAGAAAACCCTAATTCTCTCTGTGCCTCCATAGTGTGTTCATCCCAAAAGGCAAAATATCTTGATCGATTGTCTAAGCTACGATAATCAAGAGGGATCTGAACGTGTCGGTGAACCAAGTAGAGGAACGACAAGTGGAGTTCTTTGTTCGTGTTCGTTGACATATTATTGTGGAAAACACGCTTCGAATGTAAGTTTGCTTAATCTGTGTGCTTTATACAAGTTTCCTGGCTTTGGGGATTGTTCCGAACATGTTATTATGTTTAACTGTATTCCCCAACAGTGGTATCAGAGCCTTATGTATTCAAAGCATGAATTAGCATGAATATTATTGTTTTTTCATCTGTCGAAAAATTAGGATTTTTTGTTGATTTTTCGGAATTTTTACGAATTATTGGATGAATTGCGTAATAATCAGGTCCGAAATAAAAAAACATCGCTTTTTTGATTTTTAAAACCCTAATCTGATGGAAAACGATTTTCTAAGATCAAATCATGTGAATAGAATTTTGAAAACAGGCCTCGAAGTATCGTTTTTTGGGCGTTTTTGTTAATTTTTCATTAAAAATTAAAAGTGTCGGACAGTAATTCAATTAAAAGGTCAACCTAAACTACTCGGAATTTCTTGAAATTTTTACACAATGTTTCTGGTTTAATGCTTGATATTTGGTAAAAGTTTCAGATTTTTCCGATAAGTATAAACCCTAATTTTGCCTTTCCCCAATTCGTAAAATTTGAAACACTAATTGAATTTTATTTAATTTTGGTTTAATAATTCGGTTAATTGGGAAAGGGGATATAATTTAATGGGTCAGTGGAAAATTTTAAAAATTATTGGATTAAAATTTTGAATGGTTTCGTTAATTTTAATCACACTTAAAACAAATTATTAAAAATCAGAAATTTAATTATATATGAACGATTTAAAGCTTCGGATTTTATTAATTAAAAGTTCAAACTTTAATGTCGATTCGATCGTTCTTAAAATTTTGAATATTGTTAGCCCTTGATTTAATAATTTTACGAAATTGGATTTTCGTTAAAGTTTATTAAATCGTTAAAAATCGTTGTTTTTCGAAAATAAAAATCGTAACTTTTTGAAAAATAAAATTAATGCAAGTTCGTGAATTAAATTTAATTTTAATTAAGTTGGTCCGTATTACGAACCAAAGGCACGAACATGAGCATGGTGGAAGTATGGCTCATCGAGCCATACGAGACCATTGTGCTTAGGCCGAGCCATGCGACACGGGCAGCAGCCGCTATGCTGCGTGCCTCATGCGCGCTAGGCGAGGAAAGGGCAGGCGAGGGAGCTTGCAGGGCTGCGACGAAGCAAGGCGCAAGCCTTGCGACGTCCAGCACACACACGATGCACAACACGCAGCGCAGGGGCAGCATGGCTGCGGGGACGCGGTGCGCGCGCGCGATGGGGCTGGGGGTGTGCGAGCCTTGCTCGTGCGCTCTTGGGCCTCACGCAAGGCATGGGGCTGGGCGCAAGCCTAGCCCGACTAAGTAATTGGACTTTTTTGTTAAAAATCGTTTAATTCGTTGGTCTTCGTATATTTGCATTAATTTGGGCTAACGGGATATTTAATTTTAATATTTTATTTGCTTGGGTCGGGCCGCGAGTTTTAATTTAATATTTCATAATTAATTATCTGGAATAATTATTGGTTTGAGTGGGAGCCACTAAATGAAATTAAAATGAAATAATTATTTTAATTATTTTCGTTGGTCGCATTTTTTTTAATTAAATTCAATTTTAATAAGAATAAAGTCTAAGGATTAATAATTTGGAAATTGATTAATCTTTTAGGACGAGTTTATGTGAACGTGAATTTTAATTAATTCACGTAAATACTTGCATATTAATATGGGCCATTCGTTTTAGCATACGAATGAGTGAATGCATAGAAAATATGTTTTATGTAATACAGGTACTCCAAGTGACTAGTATGGCCAATTTAGGATAGTTAAATACGGTATGCGTACCGTTCTATCTTTGAATGTAAAGTTTTAAATATGGTCTACGTACCATGAAAATTTTGATGTAATTTATTATTTTCAAGTATTTCTAAGTTTAGAACTTTAAGTTAGCATTTGAACGAAGATTCAAGACGATGCCAAGCTAACAAGGAGGTGATGAAGATTGGATGCTTCAAGACAAGATGTTTTGGGCCATACTAGATCACCATTATTTATGCACTTATATATATATATATATATATATATATATATATATATATATATATATATATATATATATATATATATATATATATATATATATATATATATATATATATATATATATTATGTGTGAAGTGTGAATGTATGAATGTATGTATGCTTTGCATGAACAGGTTGTTTCCTATGACTCGATTAGATTAAGTTCACTAAATAATCGAACCAACATAGAAACAACTAGGTCCAAGTAATATTGAGTTTAAAAATTGCCTTCCAAATCAAGCATTTACAAAATCTAAGGATCTAAGATAGTAGGTTTACGCTAAAGCGAGGTGCTATTTTAGTTGACTTAGGTGGTAAGGCGTCCTAAAGGAGCACGTTGATTGTGGTTTCAACTCAAACAACAATGGCATTATGTTGTGACAATGGGATAAATTATGGTATTAATTTATTAACCAAGAGTAATTTGGAGATTACTAGCAATAGGTTTTGCTTACCTAAAATCTTAAAATACTTAAGACATGCTAAAGCTGCTTAAGGATTTAGGACTTTTGGGGTCTTGGAATCGTTTCATTCATTTCGGACCATGTTTTTACTTTTTGCATGAATGAAATGTTTAATAGCTTTGATGATTGCGTGAATGCTTTTATTTCAAGTTATTAAAGTATGATAAGTGTTTTTCTTTGCTAGTTCATTTTGTAGAATAGTCAATCTTCAACCTTATTGCATTCGGACAATAGAACTGCAATATTTCCTCGATCGATTGGTAACTATTTTTGAGAGCGATTCTCAAAGAAAAGGAGAGTGAGAGCGTATCTTGAATGCTATTTTCTTATAGTGATCTTCATGGTTGTTTTCAAACTAGAATTTGAATGGTAGACCAATTGGACCTCATATATTCAGAATACTGGGTAGTTTTGAAATAATGAAGTATTGAGTTAAAGACTCATGTATAACCAATGGTTAACAACCAATTTTCTTTTGATTCGATGATGAATTAGACTCATTGGATGTTGTCATTCAAAGTGAACAAAAGAAAGGGACTTTGTACGCATAACAAAGTAAGAAGATCAAGCAAAGAGTAAAATCTTTAGGACTATAAGAAAACGTGCTAGAAAGGATAGGAAAGGGGAACAAAAGAAATGAATTCAATATTCAATTTCTACCTAAAAGTTTGTGTTAAAGAGAAACGACTTAGCAAATAAACTCCTATGGTATTAGATTACCGCTTGAGGTTCTAAACTCTTGTTAAGAACTCAAATTCCGGGAGCTAAGTCTGGTTATTGACCTACAAGTAGGAAATGAAGCAAAGTTGTTCTACATTAATTGTAGGGTCATCATGTTTGTTTTAAAGTCCTTCTAAAGGCTGGAACTTAATGGTATTATGTTCCATTAATCATCATAATCAATTTCTGTTTGGACAACGGAAAGACTCACATTCAAAGTAAACAAAAACCTTCGTTAAGTGTTTATTTGAATGAAATGGTCATTTAAGGGTTGAGTCATATGATTGATTAATAAACAAACGAATCTCTTCACACTCAAACTTCAGAAGGTTCAAATCAAACATTTTGATTTGTGCTCCACATATCTTTGGCAATGTCATACGACCATATCAACAAGTCAACATTCTAAGATTCCATGGCATGGATTTCTGAAAGTTGGTTAATTTAATTCACGTGGGTCTTGCTTGTTGACCATGACATAGAAATGGACTATTGTTAGAAGTTTCTAGACAATGAAGTTCATGGGCCAAAGATGGATTTTATGACTTACCTATTTCACAAGAATTTGAGAAAATATGGCTATATTTACTCAAAGTGAAATGTGTGAAATGCTTCAATGCAATTCACAAAAGGGTATAAAATCAACTTGGCAAAATTTTTGGAACATCTAGGCTGGGTCAAGGTGATGTTTGCATGAGCCAAGAAAGATTATCTAGATTGTTTATATGGCATTATAACAATCGAAGCTCCATAAGAATATGGTATGCCCAAATGGAGAAATCGGAATCTATTTCGATTAACGATAATCACGACTATTTTCCTATTTAGTTCCTAATTACACTTTCAAGTGACTTTCACACTAAACAAAGTTGTCAAAGCTAAGGATAAGACGTCATAAGGATTGAACTTCGGTTCAGTACATATTTTCAGTACATATATATCTAGGGTTGTCGAACCCAGTGGGAGTTAGTGTTTACATCAAACAAACCCAAGGATAGATATATGTTTCTTTATGAGCGACTCATAGAAACAAAAGGTATTGATTCTACCACAAATCTGAGAACATATGGTTGTTGCTTAAGATAATGTCTTTTAGGAAACCATCATATTTCCAAAAAGGCAAGTGGGAGAAAAATGACCTCGAATGGACTTCGAGTCAAGCAACAAACAAATGTAGGATACTTAGGAGTCTTTGGAAAAGCTCCATACCTAGAAGCCTTTGGAAGAGCTTCATGAAGACTTTAGAAGTGCTTCAAGAGAGTCCTAACACTCAAAGGACTTGAGTAATGTCTTTATAGACACTAACATTTGATGTTCAATACCTAGGTAAATCGTATAAGGAATAGAATTCAACCAAGATAGATACATAGATATCTTGAGGAATGAAAACTATGAAGACTTTGGAAAGTGCTTCAAAAACATACGACTTACTGGTTAGCTACGACGAAATAAATTCCCAAAATGGTTTGAGGCCATCAGAAACATAAGTATGGCTCGAGGCCATACAAAATGGTTTGAGGCCATTTTATCCGAAATATCTTCATCTTAAAGAATCAAATCTATGATTTGGTTGATTTGCATAAAGGGTTCACTCCCATTGGTTGTAAACATGTTTTCAAAACATACAGAGATGATATTGTATACACATACAAAAGAGAAGCTAGATTGGTGGTTAAAGATTGTAAACAACTTCACGGCGTTGATAATGTTGAAATCTCTTTCACCAAGTCGGAATGCTTGAACTATTTTGGATAAATCTAGCAATCATTGCATATGGCAATATGGCAATTGGAAAACGAAACACCTTACTCAATTGGACTTGTAGAAAGGAATTGTGTTCATCACACAATGTAAAAGTTTTGGATGCTAGATGAAAGTGCAAGCTTAAGAAATCTATTCGTAGATTAAAGCATGCAAGTGGGAATTGGACCATATTTGTATAAACGGCTATTGAGCAATCATAGCTTTATGGAAATATGGATCATCTTATAGATGAGGAGTTTAGTGGGAGCCAAGTCAAGTTTATTGGTTCTATATATGAGATACATATCTCTGTATTGAAAATGACATTCAAATTCTAAATGGTTTGATTTGAAATATTTGTCAATATTAGAACCATGGCGAAACTTAGAACATACTGGGTTAAAGATCTAATGGATAGGATCTAAAGCGTTGTTTGGATTCTGTAAAAGTAATTACTAAATCAAACACAATGGAGAGACTCAAAAGAGACTCTCAACCCATATGAGTAAGTCTAAGTTACGAATGCTTTAACTAAGTATAAAGCTAGGCTGTTATCACTAGAGTTAAGCATGAAGGACCTTGAAGAGGTGCCTTCACCTTATATCACATGGCAATGCCAAGATTTTAGCAAGATTCAGTGTCTCTTGAAACAGAATGAAGCTAAAAGTTACATGGATGGATTTTAAAATGCGAATGGTTGAATTGGCTTTGAATTTGAATTGGTTTAAAGTTTTTTTTGAATATTGGCTTTGTATGTTTGAATGTTTGAAATTGTATGCGTTGTGTGTGCCTTGAAATTTTGTAGCTGTATGCATACATGATAAATTTGCAAAAAATTTGAAAAAAATTTGCCCATTTTTTTCGGGTGTATATACCCACTATAAACCCCACTTTGAGTGAGGTTTTTTGGTTAGGAAAAGTGCAAGTCAAAGTATATTCAACTCTTGCTATGCATATGCAGACTCGACTTAGGACGCCGACCTAGGACTAGAATGCTTGAATTTTGAAATGACCCAAAATCTGCCCGAAGCGTTGATCCGAACTGCTTGAAGTTGCGCGGTTTGCGGCTTTGGAAACTTGAATAATGGAGGTTGTACTCTGCTGTCCGAAGCACTAAAGAGTGTGTACTCGGAATCATAAGAGAGGACGGTGGCCTCGTCCTTAGATGCAGGCCCCTGCGCCTGGCGCTTGTTGGCTGTCGTGCAAGCCGACTCTTGTATAAATAGGGAGGTTGTCGAATTCTTTTTTGTATCAATCCTTCCCTGCTATCATTGCATACTTCTTGCTCTCGAAAAGAAAAGGAAATATGGCTGTGTCCTTTGAGAGTTCCTTGAACTCGTGGCTTGGTTTGCTAGGCAAATTGGAGAAAAGGGAGCTTGATGGAATGCATCTTGGGGTGCTCGTCACTTTTCGGTTTGTAAAATTGGATTTGCACTTCATTCTTGCTGCTCTGGAGGCTTGGGATCCAAATCATCATGTCTTCCATTTTGGTGGCCCTTGATGTGGAGCCTGAAGGAAATAATGCCCTTGGTCCAAGTATGCATTCTATGTTAAGTCTAATAAGTGCGGTTCAGTATTAATTAACAAGTTAATAAATTCAGTGAGATCAGGTGAGCTGAATGCCTAGCTAGAGGCCGCTTCAGTTCAAGTGGAATTAATGATATTAATCCACAGCTTACTCTTGACTGAACCCGTAGGGTCACACAAATAGTACGTAAACGGATCAAGTATTTAATGGCATTAAATACTCCATCTATGGATATTCGGAATCGACGGATCTTGGTTCCAGTGGGAGCTGAGATCGTCACAGGCAAGAAATGAATACCCCGGAAACGATGATATTGCCGGAAACGGAAATATGGATCGTATCGGGAATATAAATATTATCCAAGTCGTAGATGTTGCCGGAAACGGAAACATGGTACGTATCGGAAAATATTATCGGAAATGGAAATATTGCCGGAATCGGAAACATTGCCGGAAACGGAAATATTGTCAGAATCGGAAATATTATCGGAATCGGAAAATAATTCCGGAAACGGAAATATTAAATATTTGTTCGAAACGGAAATTAATTTCGGAATCGGAAATATTAAATATTGTTCGTGTCGGAAATGAATTCCGGAACCGGGAATTTAATCGGAAGCGTATCGTACGAATAAGCATCGGACGAGGCCTGCTGGACGAGGGCCCAGCACGAAGCCAGGCCATCGCCCAGCAAGCCAAGCGCGCCACACGAACAGCCAAGGCCACGCCAGGCCCAGCGCAAGGCCAGGCCCAGCAGGCCATGGCAGCGCGCGCAGCTGCGATCAGTGGGCTGCGAGCATTGCTGCAGCTCGCGTGGGCTTGTAGCTCGCGTGGGCCGAGCGGCCGTGTGGGCTGTGCGCGGGCATGGCCTGCACGCTTGCGGGTCATGCTCGTGTAGAGTTTGTGTTCACATACGAAACCTAAAAAGTACAGGATTTGTTTAATGATTAAAATTCCTAATCCTAAAAGATAAATTAATTAAATAAGAATTCTACTAGGATTCTAATTTAATTAATTCGTATCCTAGTAGGATTCGATTATTTATTTCATGGTCTATAAATATGAGTTAAGGGTTCATAATTTATATCGAGTATTCAAGTATTTAAAGTGATTTTTGAGAGCAAAAATTCAGTCACATAATTGCCTACAATAGCCGAAAATTCTAAGTACCTTAAGGGCGATCCTAGTTGGTCAAGCTTAAGGCGGATCCGGACGTGCTGTGGACTATCTACGGAGGGACGACACTTGGAGTCCTAAAGACTTGTTCTTGTTCGGTTCGGGCGCAGCTAGGGAGGGCACGCAACAAAGTGTATGCATCTAAATTATGCTAAATGATTATGTGTAAATAATATGCTTTCCAGGCTTTATGGTTTTTCCGCATGATTTATGTTTTGTCATATGAATCATAACCTAACAGTGGTATCACGAGCCTCTTATTATTTTCATAATCTAAATTGCATGAACATGGTTAAATATTACAAATTTGCAAGAATTAAAAGGGGTGATTAATTTTCGTAATTGTTAATTAATTGCAAATTGCGTTTATTTAATTTTACGTACGCAGTTTTTCAGCAGTTTCTTCGTTACTCATCCAAATCGAGTGATTTTTGTGTCAATTCCGCATGTAAAAGGCATGGGCGCCGAACCCAAAATTCTCAAATTCAAAGCCTAACTATGACTTTTCGGAGGTTTTAGTTTTTCGAATGCAAAATTTCGTAAATTTTAGATGTTAAATTAAATACTTGCGATTCTTGTTGATAAATCTTGAATTTTTGATTGACCTACTGTATTTTTTTAACAAGTTTGAATGCCTAGCCTTGTTAATTATGCAATCTAATTTGTAATTATGATTAATTTGTTGAAAATTGGAATAATTTAGAATTAATTTGATTTTCATAATTAGTTATAATTTAATTAGATACCTATGATTATAAACCACCATAAAAATTGTAAATTTATGTTAAATTTTAAATTTTTATGACCTAGACTTGAATCCATGTTAATCGGAAATCAATTAAATAATAAATTTTCGATTTTTCGCCCTAAAATTATGAAATTAATATTATTTATTAATTTGTCATTAATTTTGAATATAAATTTTTAATTTTTATGCGACTCGCTCATATAACTTGCACGCACAAAGCAATGGACGCTACGTGTTACCCTTAAGGGGTGTTGTATAGTGCGGGCATGCGACGACGAGCAAGGGAGCTCGTCGCCCATGCGGTACGAATGCAGCGAGCAAGGGCATGGTGCACGAGCACAAGGCAGTAGCCTTGCCTTGTGTCGTGGGCTGTGAGCAATGGGCGTGTGGGCAGGGGCGAGAGCAAGGCACGAGCAGTCGCATGTGGGCACCAAGCGTGCTGCGCCACAGCGCGCACTGCCACGCGCAAGCATGCGGAGCCTCGCGCGCAGCGAGCGCAAGCTCGCATGCCACGAAGCGCTACGCACAGCGTCGATGGCTCGCGCGCAGCGAGCGCCAGCTCGCATACTGCTGCCTCGTGCGGTGAGCGCAAGCTCGCGTGCGGGAAAGGCAGGCGCGCAGCGAGCGATGGCTCGCATGGATCGAGCGCTGGAAAGCGAGCGCAGCGAGCGATGGCTCGCGTGCATCGAGCGCTGGCGCGCGCAGCGAGCACCAGCTCGCGTGTTCGATTGATGCCTTGCGATGGTGAGAAGCAGCGATGCGACGCAGCGCATGGGCTGCGCGCACATGGCCAGCGATGGCTGTGTGCGTGTGGCCCTTGGGCGTGCGTTGCGTGGGATTGTTGCGTTGCGATTAGATCGTTTTGAAATTTTAATTTGAAATTTTCAGTTTACGTAATTTTTATTAATTTTAAAATTAATAATTTAAATTATTTTCTTGGATTTTAATTTTGAATATTGTAATTATAATAAATTTTATTTATTCTAATTATTTTACTAAAATTAAAATCATGAATTAATTTAAATACGACTGAAATTAAATGAAACTTTTTGGATTCAATTATAAATTTATATGAGCTTTAAATTTTAATTAAATTTGTATGTTTCCGGTTAGACTAGAAATACATTTTTATGTTTAAAATTAGTAAAGCATATGAATTTATTGGTTTAAGTGGGAGCATTTTTAGTCATAAACTCTTGATTAGGTCTACAAATCCTTAAGGTTAAAACAACTTGATTAGAATTAATAAGGACTGAATAATTTGTAGATTATTGGTGCCCTTGATTAATTGTTGCAAATGTTTATGTGATGCATAATGTGTTTTACTAACCAGCTATGTGGGCCATTCATGATAATGAATGGGTGAATGGTATATATTGTATATGTACTGTTTTGCAGGTTATGAAGTGACTAGTATGGCCCAAATAGGATAGAAAATATGGTCTGCGTACCATTAATTTGAATGTAATTGGTCTAAAGTACCAAAATTGTTTTTCAATTCAAATATGGTATGCGTGCCATCAAATAGTTGTAATTAGTTTTAATTATAGCTTATCCTATTTGAAGAAAATGGTGCCTCCCACGGAGATTTTCAAGACGGACTTTGAAGTTGAAGCTTCAAGATGAAGTCGGGCCATACTAGATCACATTTATCTTATGCATGTTTTAAGTTATTTATTGATTTTAAATATGTCTTAAAATGCATGAGATTAAAGCTTGATTATGTTGCATGATTAAGGATTTTAGTTCACTTAAAATCTAACCAACATAGTAAGAGCCTTAAGTTCCAAACTTAAAAAATTGAGTTAAAAGGTGTCATGCCAAAATATACACTTGCTTGGATATCCTTTACATCAATCTAGTAATAGTTTTCGCTCAGCGAGGTGTTACTTATTGGTCCTAAAGGGGCAAGGTACACAAATAATTGTGAGTACATGTTAGTTTTGGTGAAACTCAACGATATAAGTAAGGAGTCCTTTTATGTCGTGGCAAAATCGATAGGTTTACCTAATAAGTTCTTAGACGTACCTATCAACCAAGAATAGTTTCTAGACTATTAGCAAAAGGCTTTTGCTTACCTAAGATGTTTTAGAATTGAGTCGACAAACTGTGCTTAGTTCTTCAATGATTTTAGGATCTTGGAATCATTTTATTCACACCTGCCGGAACACATAATTCGAATAAAATGCTAATGACTTGTTTAAATTGCATGATTGCTTTCATTTTCAAGTTATTATTCATGATAAATGTTTAGACTTTGCATGCTTCAATGAATGTTTTAATTATTGTTTATAATTAAATATCTTGCACTGCAATAAATCCTTTTAGAAAGGTAACAGTAAATTTCCTCGATTGGTAGTGAATCCAAGAACGATTCACGGAAATGAGAGAAAATGAGCAATTTAAAATGTACGTTTCTTTTAGCGACTTTTATGGTTGTTTTCGAGTATCAAAGTCGAATGGCGAACCGATTGGTGCTTGTGAATTCAAAATACAATGTAGTTTTGAGATCATAAAGCATTGAGTTTAAACGCTCAGCTTCACCAATGGTTAACAACCTAAAATCTTTTTTCCATTTAATTCTCGAATTAGTCTAGTCCCTAGACATTCGAATAGATCGATACTTAGAGAACTTTAGAAGCTTCTGGTAAGATCATCTAGTTGAAACAAAATATTCAACATAAATTAAAATGGTAAAGAACCTTGTTGGTGACATTGGACATGTCTAACAAAGTATAAAAGTCAACACTAAAGAATTCAATTCTTAAGACTATAAGAAAGGGTACAAGAAATAGGAAAACAAAGGAACAAATGAAAGGAATTTATAATTCCGTTTCTACCTATAAGTTTATGTTTAAAGAGAAGTGACCTAGGAATCAAACTTCCTTGGTATCATATACCGCTTGAGGTTCTTACTTCGGTAATAACTCAAATAATGGAAGCTAGGCTACACTAATGGCCTACAAGTGGGAAATGAAGCATGGCAATGCTACATTAGCTGTAGGGTCATCTAGTTTGTTTTAAGTCCTTTCAAGGTTGGAACTAAATGGCTATTTTGTTCCATAATCAGCATACCTAAATTTCTGCTTCAAACACAGAAAGACTCACATTCAGAAGAACAAAAACAATGCTTGTTTGTTTGTTTATTTGAATGAAATGGTCATTTACGGGATGAATCAATATGCTTGATTAAAACAAACAACTCTTTAAAGAACTTTACTAGGTTCAAATCAACCCCTTGATTTAAGTTCCACTAATCTTTGGCATTGTTGCTTAGACCATATCAATAAGTTAACATTCAAAAGCTCTATTTTGATGGACTTTTGAAAGTTCATTGATTTCTAAATCAATTTAAGACAACTAGTCTTACTTGTTGAAAGTAACAAAAGATATGAACTATTGTTAGAACGCCTAGACAATAGAGTTCTAAGCTAAAGAAAGATTTTATGACTTTATTATTTCACATGGATTTGAGTGAATATAGGTTTATTTACTCAAATGTGATATAAGTTGAATCTGTTTAGCTAGTTCAAAGATTCAGAAGTATAAAATCCACTTGGCAAGAAATCATAAAGATCTAGGTTAGATCATGTTGATGATTACTTGAGACCAAATATGATCATCAATGATTGTGTGTTGTAATTTCACAATCTAGGTCCATAAGATATGGCATATCTACGTTGGAATGATCGAAGTCAATTAGTACTTGATTCAATCAATGATGAATCATAAAGACTTTTCCTATAATTTCTAAAACAAAATGCTCAACTACCACCAAACTAAACCAAATTCGTCAAAGCTATTGAAAAGTAATTTCAGAATAACTTTTCATAAAATATATCTAGAGAGTTGCAAAACTCAGTGGGAGCTTAGTATTTGTCATTCGACAAACTAAGGCCCAAGTATAGATATATGTTTCATTGTGATTTATTCAAATGAGACACAAGGGTATTGTTTCTACCACGAATTTTTGAGAACATAATGTTTGTTTGCTCGAAATAATGTCCTTTTGGAGATTCGTTTCCAAAATGACAAGTGGGAGAAAATAGACCTCGGAAGTCTTCAAAGCGAACAACAAACATAAACGGACAATCCGGAGGCTTTTCGAAGATCTTTAGAAAATCCGAACACATATTCTTTAAGGACTTTAGAAGTGGCTTTTAAAGAATAGACATCTCTTAGAAGACACTACAAGTGCTTCAAGGAGAACAGAATATTCAAAGGACTTTCAAGTGGCTATTGATATTCTATTGTTTGATGTTCTATACCCAAGTAGGCATAGAGTTCAAATCACTAAAACTATGCAATTCTTCTATTAGATAGTGAAGAAACCTACAACTTGCACTCAAACTATTATCATGTAGATTAATGAGTTTGTGACCTGTAAGAAAGCTATGACGAAACCCAGATTCCCTAAAATGGTTAGAGGCCATATATAGACTCAAATATTTTAAATGGTTAGAGGCCATAAAACATACTCAATGTTTTGATGACAAAATTGAAATTTTGTTGATTTGCAAGAATAGTTTCACACCTATTGGTTGCAAGTTTGTTTTAAAGGATAAAAACCATCAAACATTGAATTGTGTTCACACACAAAGCTAGATTAGTTGCTAAAAGTTACAAGCAAATTCACGGTGTGGATTGTGTTGAAACCTCATGCATAATCGTAATGCTCAAGTCTATATTCAAGCAATGATTGCATATTGGTACATATAGCAATTGGATGACAAAACGTATTCCTCAATCAAATGTTGGAATAAACTATGTACATGGTATGTCATAGGATTTGTGGATCCAAATAAATGCTTGAAATGGAAAGCTAGCTTATAAAATCTAAGTACAGATTTAAGCAAGCAATTGGGAATTGGAACTGTATTTTAAGTGAAGCTAATAAACATTTTAGTTTCATAAAATATACATGATTCTTATAGATATATAAGAAATTTAGTGGGAGTACATAAAAACTTAATTGGTCCTATGTGTATCACACACATATCTCTCTATAGTGAAATAACATTCAAGTGCTAATGACTTAGATTTGAAATTATTCATCAATGACGGACCATGGAGAAACTTAGTACATACTGGGTATTAAGATCTGGTGACAAAGATCTTATAATATTGTTTTAGATTAACTAATGGAATTTACTAAATCAAACACGAAAGACTCCATTGGAGATATTCGACCCATATGAATAAATCTAAGTAAAGGATGTTTGAACTATGTATAAGCATTTACTAAGTTAAACATCAAAGAGTCTAAATGAGATTCTTAAACCTATATTATATGTCAAAGAATTTAGCTGGATTCAGTATCTGCTGAAATTGAATGAGCTAAAGTTACATGAATAGAATTCAATTGGGAATTATTCTGCAAAAGAATTTATCATGTATAATATAATATGAGGATCGCCAAAAACGTATCGTATGACTTTAGGCATGACGAACATATACCAATATCTATTGATCTAAGTGAACATCAACTAGATTGAGATCAAGAATACTTATGGTACTTGAAAAGGTACATAGGAATAGTTCTTGATTCAAGGAAATAAAGATATGCTAAATATTGATGCTACACGCATAAACACTGGCAAAGGATCAAGCAAGACCCTTTGGAGTTAACCATTGATAAGGACGAGCTATAGAGCATCGTGTTTTGAAATGGCAACATGGATTGGAGACCATGAGTTATTGCGTGGGATATTAAAATATTAATTTCTATGTTCTAAGATACAGCTGGAAAGTATTCCACATATCTGTGAACTGCTTGGATAAGTAATTCCAAACAAAGCATCACTAGCAACCTATAAAGTTGAAGTAAAAGTACTTATTGCTTAAGAAGCAATAAAACAGGGTTGTTTATGTTAAAGAGTTCTTCACTGAACTTGGGTAGATCACATGTCTGCTGGCTTGATGGTTCTTCATTGAAAAAATGCGTAGAACCACTCTTGAAGCAAGAAAAGACTAGATCACAAAATAAACATACTCAAAAGATCTTATCATCTATCTCGAAGAACATTCGATAAAAAGGATATTAAGATTGGCAAAGCATGATAACTAAACCTATGCAATAAGTGAGAAACAACACTCACATTGTAGCACTGGAAATCAAGCATAGCTTTGAATTCCATGAACTGTTTTAGAAGATGGGTTTGAGGCCCATGGTGGTAAAACATTGGGGTTGAACATTTATCATATATGAAATGAATTTTCATATTCCATTTAATCTTGGTTTAGTATTAAATGATGAGTCCCTTCAATTTGACGATATATTCAAGATAGACTGTCAGGACCAGTCCTGTGACTAAGAAATGTCTATCAAGTGAACTTGAATGTCAAAGGTTGAAAATGGTCCCTAGTCGGAGTTTTCTATAAAATTGGACGCATAGAAAACGTTAGACGATTAGAATGCAAGATGACTAGTAGTTCTGTTTCTTGAACTATGTGGACATGGCAATGTCATAATCATTTGCATAGATACTTACTTTGGGAAGACTAGTATCGGACAAGACCTATGAAAATTTACTGTACGAGATGAAAATCTGTCATAAGTAAATTTCATTAAAATTATTAGACACTAAATCCTCAATACCTGAGTGATTTGAGATTACTTGTTTGAGAACTGGTTGCTTTGACGTTGACCAACCGTTGCACTGTAAAAGGAGGCTATAAAGGCAACGCTCAGGTAATCACCTATCAAACGAAGTCTAATCTCAAGATCGCAAGATTGGGATTGTCCTCCCATAAATCGGGATGAGATGCTTAAAAGTTGTACAAGGCCACTCGGAGAGCTAGAAACTGTGAAATGCATGGCCGTGCTCGGATGAATCATAGGCTATGATTATCTGTTTATTTGATCAGTTGAACTCTGAAACCGAGGAACTCCTCTGGAAATAATAAGGATGACAACTCTTACCTTATGTTCAAGAGCAAGCATCGAGCGACAAAGGAATTAGGAAATGCACACTTGTCCCTAAGGACAAGTGGGAGACTGAAGGAAATAATTCCCTTGGTCCAAGTATGCATTCTATGTTAAGTCTAATAAGTGCGGTTCAGTATTAATTAACAAGTTAATAAATTCAGTGAGATCAAGTGAGCTGAATGCCTAGCTAGAGGCCGCTTCAGTTCAAGTGGAATTAATGATATTAATCCACAGCTTACTCTTGACTGAACCCGTAGGGTCACACAAATAGTACGTAAACGGATCAAGTATTTAATGGCATTAAATACTCCATCTTTGGATATTCGGAATCGACGGATCTTGGTTTCAGTGGGAGCTGAGATCGTCACAGGCAAGAAATGAATACTCCGGAAACGATGATATTGCCGGAAACGGAAATATGGATCGTATCGGAAATATAAATATTATCCAAGTCGTAGATGTTGCCGGAAACGGAAACATGGTACGTATCGGAAAATATTATCGGAAATGGAAATATTGCCGGAATCGGAAATATTGCTGGAAACGGAAATATTGTCAGAATCGGAAATATTATCGGAATCGGAAAATAATTCCGGAAACGGAAATATTAAATATTTGTTCGAAACGGAAATTAATTTCGGAATCGGAAATATTAAATATTGTTCGTATCGGAAATGAATTCCAGAACCGGGAATTTAATCGGAAGCGTATCGTACGAATAAGCATCGGACAAGGCCTGCCGGACGAGGGCCCAGCATGAAGCCAGGCCATCGCCCAGCAAGCCAAGCGCGCCACACGAACAGCCAAGGCCACGCCAGGCCCAGCAGGCCATGGCAGCGCGCGCAGCGCACGCAGCTGCGAGCAGTGGGCTGCGAGCATTGCTGCAGCTCGCGTGGGCTTGTAGCTCGCGTGGGCCGAGCGGCCGTGTGGGCTGTGCGCGGGCATGGCCTGCACGCTTGCGGGTCATGCTCGTGTAGAGTTTGTGTTCACATACGAAACCTAAGAAGTACAGGATTTGTTTAATGATTAAAATTCCTAATCCTAAAAGATAAATTAATTAAATAAGAATTCTACTAGGATTCTAATTTAATTAATTCGTATCCTAGTAGGATTCGATTATTTATTCCATGGTCTATAAATATGAGTTAAGGGCTTATAATTTATATCGAGTATTCAAGTATTCAAAGTGATTTTTGAGAGCAAAAATTCAGTCACATAATTGCCTACAATAGCCGAAAATTCTAAGTACCTTAAGGGCGATCCTAGTTGGTCAAGCTTAAGGCGGATCCGGACGTGCTGTGGACTATCTACGGAGGGACGACACTTGGAGTCCTAAAGACTTGTTCTTGTTCGGTTCGGGCGCAGCTAGGGAGGGCACGCAACAAAGTGTATGCATCTAAACTATGCTAAATGATTATGTGTAAATAATATGCTTTCCTGGCTTTATGGTTTTTCCGCATGATTTTTGTTTTGTCATATGAATCATAATCTAACAGAGCCATGCATGCCTAGTGTTGAAGAACACTTTTTCTTGAGTTTTGAAAGGTATTTGGGCTTGAAGCCCCCACTTTTGAGTGCTGTTGTATATGGCAGAGGGGTGGATTTGTCCCTCTTTGTCACCTACTTTGCTGGGCTTGATGTTCCCAAAGTATTCCGCCTGAGAGCTTTGAGTTTTTGTATTTTCGCCCGCTTTCTATTTTCGAAACAGGGGTTTGGCAATGGCAATGCCTCCCTAATAGAAATTGTAGAGCAGTTTGCTAATGGTCGGGACCCAATGCCGCTTGTGATTGGCGAGACATTGATGGGCCTTGATATGCTGAAGTCGGACCCCTCTTCCTTGCCATCGGGAAGTCCGGTGTTACTCCAAGTAAGGGTCTGGAGCTCTCTTGTTTGTTGAGTTTGTACTTGTAGTTGAATTTTGAAATGCGCTTCTTGTATATTCCCCAAGGTTTGGCTTATGGAGAGGCTCATGTTGGTGGCACCACCGGAGAACATGGCGAGCTATAATAGAAAGGGATTCACTGTGCGACGCACATTGTATGGCCGACTTTCATTGGATGAGTGGCGGTGTGCACTCTCTGGGATTGAATCTTGTATAAAGTGGGTAGTTCCTTGGTGGGGAATTGCTACTATGAGACATGCCCCTGGTTCTAGTGCTTTGAGGGTGCCAAGCCTCACAATGCTAGTCTTCTACTCGCCTGCTCGAGTGATGGCTTGAAACAGGAGATTCCGGACTGTACTGAAGAGAACCCGAAACCTGTTGTGCTGAATGCGAGTCGACTTGAAGTTTGGAGGCGGTATTGGGTTGCCAAACCATTCTTGAGTATCCAGTTCCCACCTGAGTCAGTTACTCTGTTTGCGGGGTATATTGTATGGATGAGAGGACTAAGCTAGAGGGACATTTCTTTCTCCGGACCAGTTAGAGTCCGAGGTTCGAGAGCTAGACGTCCTGCATCAACTGACTATGAGGAAGGTGATGGGAGTGTAGCCCATCCGGTGCTTGACCATTCGAAATCCAAAGGAGGTTCGTCGTCCTCCCGTCTTGGAAGGCTTGCAAGTTCCTTCTCCCGCCGCTTGGGCAAGGGGAAGATTGATGATTGATTGCGGGAGGACTCAGGGGATAGTACTCAAGGTGCCAAGACTCGAGAGCATAGTCCCCCGACCCTAGATCTTTGTAGGCTAAATGTGTTTGGAATGAATTGTGTTTGGAATGTGTTTGGAATGATGTGTTTAGAAGATGTGTTTAGGAAGTGAAAAGGCTTTTGAACTTTGCTTCACTTGATCCTGACTTTGTATTTGAATTAGCTTTGAAGGCCTTAGGGCCAAATAAAGAGTTATTGTGTTAAATTCCGCTTGAACATGCTTTGCTTTGAATTGGCACATTTGGAATAAAAACAACAACATTTGAGTTTTGAAATTTGATTTGATTTGATTTTTAGTATGCCCTTAATTGAGAAAATTTTGAATTTTTTTGTATTAAAGTGGCCGTGCCTCGAAATGAGGTTGCCTACGTGTCCCGTTAGGGAATCAGGCCGGACTTAGTTCTGACTACCTTACAGGACCTGAATTTGGATTCTTGAATTTGAACATGGAACTTAGACATAGAACTTCTTGAGTTGATCGAGGTTGGTCAGAGATCGGAATTCTGTGTCGTCGATGTCTGTTAGTTCGACTGCTCCCCCGGAGAGGATTTTCTTGACAATGTATGGGCCTGCCCAGTTGGGTTTGAATTTTCCCCTTAGGTCCATGGTGCTTTTGCGAAGGGCTTTCAAGACAAGCTGGCCTTCCTTGATGTTTCGGGTTCTGACCCTTTTGTTGAAATGTCTGGCCACTCGGCGCTGATAGACTTGTACATGGTGAGCGGCTTGAAGCCGTCGCTCATCGAGCATGACTAGTTCGTCATATCTAGCTTGTATCCATGCAGCTTCTGGGATTTTGCTTTCGAGGACTATCCTTAGAGAAGGTATCTCTAGCTCGTTAGGTTGTACTGCTTCCATTCCATGGACCAATGAGAACGGAATTGCACCAGTTGAAGTGCGAATTGAAGTTCGATATCCCCACAATGCGAAATGCAGCTTTTGGGGCCAGTCCTTGTAATTGGTAGTCATTTCCATGATGATGGTTTTGATATTCTTGTTGGCTGCTTCGACTGCCCCACTGGTTTGTGGGCGATAAGGTGAAGAACGATGATGTTGAATTTCCCGGAGCATGGGTCCGTTGGGATTATTGTGTTGAATATTGTACGGTATCCCCTTTTGAAGTTTGAACTATTGAAGCTTGTAGATGTTTCTAGAACTTGAACCTTGGAGTTTGTAACTTGAATTTTGTACTTTTGAATTGTAGATGCATTGCTCGGCACAACCTTGCTCGGTTAGAGATTATAGAACTTGAATTTTGAATCTTGGGATTGTAGATGCCTTGCTTGGCACAACCTTGCTCGGTTAGAGATTATATAACTTGAATTTTGAACTTTGGAATTGTAGATGCATTGCTCGGCACAACCTTGCTCGGTCAGAGATTATAGAACTTGAATTTTGAATCTTGTACTTGTCGAATGGGTCTTCACATTCTCCTTGGAAATGGGTTCCTTGATCACTGATAGACTTGGGAGGAACACCGTATCTGCATATATTGTTTTCTTGTATGAACTGGGCCACTTGTTTGGAACCCAACACCTGGAATGATCTGGATACTTGGACTTTTTGAATAAACCCGGCCTCTAGTTGCTTAGAGACCTCTTCTTGAATCTTGAGGGAAACATCCGGTTTCATGCGACAGATTTTCTACTTGATGGGCTTTGAACCTGGAATGAGGGGAATTGTATGCTGACCGATGCTTGGATCAACCCCTGGCATATCATGATAGGATCTTGCGAAGACGTCTATATACTCTGAAAGTAGCTTGATAAGATCGTCCCACTCTGCTTGAGAAAGAGTTAAACCAATCTGAACTAGTTTTGAATCACCGTTGTTAGAAAGGTTGATTTTTTCTGTTTCCTCTATTATGGGCGTCCTGTTTTCATGATTTTCGGTAGCTTTTAGAAATTCAAAGTCAGTTTCTTGTAAAGCAAAGTTGTTTGGATTAGGATTGTGTTTTGAATTAAGACTCGAAGAGTAAGTAGAAATTGAAGTGTTATTGAAATCAGCAATCATTATATCGACTGTTATGACTTGAAGCTTGGCCTTTAGAGGCTCTTGATTGATGCAAGACTCTAGTTCTAGACACTTAGACTCATTGCTAGACTCAGATCCAGACTCATCCCCTGACTCGGACTCGCTCATCATATATCCTTCGCCCACAGTAATCTTGAATATTTTGCCATTTGAATTGATTCTTGAAAGGGATTTGAAGCTTGATTTGTAGGAGATGAACTGGCTGCTCGTTCGATGCCGGCTATGAGGGAAGCTAGGGCTGATGGATTTCTTTTCAACCTTTCTCCTCTTCGGCGAACCCACAGGGTTCTTGGACTCATAGTTAGGACACACCACATGACTTAGAACTTGGACTTCCCGACACATTATATGATATGCATGCAATGAATGAGACCTAGACTTTGACTCTAAGTGCCACTCCGAAGATTCGGGATTTTGGATTTTGTACTTGTATTCGGGATTTGCAACCCATTGGAAATGTTTGAGAGGAGCGTTCATTCTTTTGTGAAAGTTGGTTCTTGTACTAGAACTTGGAATGTCGAAAAAGAATATTTCGACCTATTGGAAATCGGACTTATTCGAAGGGAATTTCAACCCGCTCAAGAATTTGGAAATTGGACTTGTACTAGGAAATTGAATTTAGTATTATTTCAAGGGAATTTCAACCCGTCAATATTTCAGGGGGATTTCAACCCATTGGACTTAGAGTATTTAAAGGGAGTTTCAACCCGATTGAAAAGGGAATTGACTTTGTATTGTTTCAAGGGAATTTCAACCCGTCAATATTTTAGGGGAGTTTCAACCCGTTGGATTTGGAATATTTGAAGGGAATTTCAACCCGATTGAAAAGGGAATTGACTTTGTATTGTTTCAAGGGAATTTCTACCCGTCAATATTTTAGGGGAGTTTCAACCCGTTGGATTTGGAATATTTGAAGGGAATTTCAACCCGCTCGGGAACTGGAATTTGTATTATTGTAGGAGAGTTTCAACCCATCGGAAAATTGGACTTGTATTATTTTAGGGGAGTTTCAACCCGTGGATAGAATTTGAACTTGTATTATTTCAGGGGATTTTCAACCCGTTGGAAATGTTTTGAATTTTGTATTGGGGATCAAGGGAAAGCAAGATTTCTTGGAATTTGAATTTGGCTTGAAATTTGAACTTTGAGATGGAAAGGACGCACTTTTGTATAGGGCTTTGTATTTGAAAAATCCGGCATTATGCCGCCATGGATTTGAAACATTGAATTTAGGAACTTGAAAGTCCGGCATTATGCCGCCGTGGACTCGGAACCTTGAAGTATAGGACCTTGAGGTTTGAAACATGGAATAGAAAAGTCGGCATTACGACGGTATGAATTTGGAACTTGATCCTTGAAGCTTTGAAATTTTGAAAGGTCGAGTTGGCAAGTTGGCATTATGCCGGTATGGGCTCGAATATTTGAACTTGAGACTTTGAGGTTGGAATTGGCAACTTGAGTTTGAGGTTTGAAGAATTGAATGTTGGAAATAGGAAATCCGGCATGACGCCGTTGGATTTGGACTTGAAACTTGAAACTTGAAATTTGAACTAGAAAATCCGGCATTATGGCGCCGTTGGATTTGAGGTTTGAGTTTGGAAATGGAAATTTTGACTAGAAGATCCGGCGTTATGGTGCCGTGGGATTGAGTATTGACTTGAGACTTGAGACTCGAAATTTGAACTAGAAAGTCCGGCATTATGGCGCCGTCGGGTTTGGATTTGAAAATTTGAGGTTCGTGAAAATTCGGATTTGAACTTGAAACTCGAAATTTGGACTAGAAAATCCGGCATTATGACGCCGTTGGATTTGACTTTTGAGGTTTTGACTTGAAAATACGGATTGAATTTGAAACTTGAAATTTGGACTAGAAAATCCGGCATTATGACGCCGTTGGATTTGACTTTTGATGTTTGGACTAGAAAATTTGGATTGAATTTGAAACTTGAAATTTGGATTAGAAAATCCGGCATTATGACGCCGTTGGATTTGACTTTTGATGTTTGGACTAGAAAATTTGGATTGAATTTGAAACTTTGAAATTTGGACCAGAAAATCCGGCATTATGACGCCGTTGGATTTGACTTTTGACTTGAAAACTTGAGGTTTTGGATTTGAATTTTGAAACTTGAATTTTGGATTAGAAAATTCGGCATTATGACGCCGTTGGATTGAATTTAGAATTTGGAATTTGGACTCGAAAATCCGGCATTATGACGCCGTTGGATTGAATTTTGAATTTGGAGCTTGGAATTTGGACTCGAAAATCCGGCATTATGACGCCTTTGGATTGAATTTTGAATTTGGCATTTTTGCGTGAGGCGTGTTTAAGGGTTTGGAAATAAATGGAGTGACACTCCTAAGGACCCTAAAATCGGCGATTTAGATGCATGAGGTTTGAATGATGCTCCTAGGGGTTTGGTTTCCTAGTTGGAGGCTAATTGGTTTTGGCAAGCTAGAACTCGAGGTGAGCCATTCACGCGTGCAAAGACGCCCACACAATGCACAAGTAGCACGTTATCACACTAATTATGAATATGAATGCGACATGCAAAGCTCTCAACCTAAGGTCGGTCTAAGTTTTGTATGATGCAAGTGGTCGGCTTTGGGTGTCAAAAGGTACTTGGCTAAGAGACGGATCCGGCGACAAGCATTCACATCCGCCTAAGGGAGGTGTGTGTCGGCAGACGACCTCCATACTTGACATCGGGAATGTCAAGTAAATGCCAAGTTTCGGTAGGCGCGGAAATGGTCACACACTTTGGTCGGGAACCATATGGAGAGTCACCATTTCGTTGCCCCCGGGGCTAGCCCGAATGTAGAACACATCTGTTTTGGCAAGGGTAGAAATTCATTTTGCACAATATTATTTTCGAAAAATGCATGAAATGCCTAGAAATTGAAATTGAAATTGAAATCGTACTTGAATTTGTATTTGTAAAGCTCGTTTTTCGGCACTTGTTCACGAGGCTTGGGAGCGTCCTTCTAGATTCAAAAACAGACTAACTCCCAACACGAAAAGTTGAGCAAAACTGGGCAACAAGCCACTGTGAGCCACTGTCCTGGATGCAGGCAGTGGCGTTGGGCGCAGGGGCTGCGCCTAGCGCCAGTGCTGGCATCCAGTACTTAAGCAGATCAGTGGCTTGTTGCTCGAAATCTGCCCGCATTTTCGAATTGAAATTAGTAAAGTCCCCAGAATTGTAGGGGTTTTCTTTGTGTCAAAACTTGTTTCCCGTTCTACAAGAGGGGCGGTTCTTTAGAAAACCGTAGAATTTTTGTACCTCGAAGGAGTCGCCACCAAACATTTTTTTAAAGTCTCGTTTGGAAAGACCGCAAGTGACTCTATGTTGGATAAGGCCTTGAATCCTTGAAACGGATGGGTGAGATACGGGCACGGGAACAAAATGCTTATTCGGCGAGCTTTAGAAATATTCAAGTACGTTGGCAAAACATTGTTTTCGAAAAATAAACCCTAGATTAGACTATGTGGGTTCGCATTAAGAGAAAATTGAGTCTCTAATTGTATGGTGGTCACTTTGATTTAAAGCTTTATTTAAGGAACCTAAGGCCGGTTTGTCCAAAAATATCTTTGTTAAGCGTGATGTAACCTTTGTGTTTTGTTGTATTTAGCATGTTGGTGATGAAAGCGATAAAGTAAATAAAGCAACATCACAATAATAAATAAAGTGCGGAATTAGTAAATACAAGACCCCCTAGAAAAGGACTAGGGAGTAGGTCCACATTGCCTAGAAAGGGACTAGGAAAGTAAAGATGCGGAATTGAAAGTGCGGTATTGAAATTGCGGTATTGAAATTGCGGTATTGAAAGTGCGATATTAAAAGTGCGATATTGAAATTGCGGTATTGAAAGTGCGATATTGAAAGTGCGAAATTGAAATTGCGGTATTGAAAGGTGCGATATTGAAGTTGTAATATTGAAAGGTGCATAATTGAAATTTGTACTTGGGCACATGAGATTCGAACGCCAAGCGGCTCCTTAAAAATAAGTGCGCCCGACACGAATTCAAAGCCAAAAATCTCAACTTGGGAGAGGTTGCTCAACCCAAATATCCTAGATTTTACATGTTAAACTTGAACTTGAAAGCTTGAATATTGAAGTTTTTGAATTTGAAATAATTGAAATTTGAACTTGAAAGGATCCTAGTTTAGGGAAATAACCATGAACAACCCTAAACATGGTGGGATCTTGAAAATTAAAAACTTGAACTTGTATATTGAAAATGGAGTTTTGAATCTCAAAAGACTAAACCTTTAAATGTTAAAAGGTGTCATCTTTGATTACCCAATGTTTGAAGGTGATTCTAGTCCAAGAGGTGATTGTAAACAACTTGGACATCCTTGAATCTTGAAAATTTGTATTTTGTATTTTGAAAAAGTTTGTATTTTTGGAAAACATGGATGATTGTTGCAAGCGGTGTTTTTTAATGATTAAAAACACCAACTTGCTAATCATTTAGAAATCAAAGCAACATAGTTGATTAGAATGGGATTCGGATTTACCTAGTTAGGTTTAGGCAAGAGCTCCCAATTTCTTTTGAATTTAGGAATTTTGTATGTGTTTTTGAGGAGTTTTTGAGTTGTATTTTGAGGCGTAATGTCAAAATTACGACGTTGTATTGTTGTTCTCCTCCTCATTATGCTGAAAATGAGGGGTATTTATAGGGGGAATGGGTGCAAGGCGCCAGCACACGCCAGCGCAGGGCCCTGGACCAGCGCTGGGCGCTGGTGACGTGGCTTGAATGCCGCCAAAACAAGGACGGGGAATCGTCCTTGTTTCGTCTTGTAGTGTTGTACCTGTTGTACGAATAGTACTAGGTTTGGCGTTTTGTATTTTCATGGAGGTTAAGGCATCGTTTAGCGTCTAAAAACAAGCCTTTCTCGGGTTTTTGAATTCCGGTTTTACGGGACGGGGCCCGGCATGCTCGGTTTTGTGGGTCGGCGCCCGAATTTGACTTGCGTTATATGATTTTGAGTTGAAAAGGCCTAGTAAAACCAATGGGATGGTCTACTAGATGAGATTGTACTTGGATTTTGAAATTGATTTTGGAAGGTTGTATTTTGTACCGAGAACCGAAAGGGGAACGACCTCGGTGGTTGGATTTTGGATCTTGAATTTGGATATATTCTTAGCAATTGGGATTTTCGCCTGGAGTTACTCCAATCACCTAACAAGGATAATGGTATCGTCATCATCTCAAAGGGGAGACACAAATTAGGTGTCTACAGTTACCCTAATTTGTTTTGATTATTCTGGATTCTTGGGACTACTGGATAAGCAGGGAGTATTTTATAATTTTTAAATTCCCTTAACATTCGTATTTTATATTTTTTCTAACTCCTACCTAATTTTTATGTTTTTAATGTTTTGTACGTTCAAAGATATTTTTGTAATCTTTTTCTATGTTTTCCTATTTTTTAGGGAACTTAGGTACAACTGAATATCTGTTTTGTAGAATATTTTTTTGATTTGAATCCCAATTTGTACGGAAATTAGGGATTATTTTATTTTTTGTGTAATTTTATTTATTTATTTGTTACCTACTGCAGATGTACATTATTTTTAGATTATTTTTATTCTTTTATTTTCTATTTTACACGGAATTTAATCAATCGTTCATTATGTAAACCGTAGGGTATTTTTATTCTTTAATTTTTAAGGGAATTAATCAGTTGTACATTATGTTAACCGTTTCCCCCCCCCCCCCCTAAATTTTAGATACTCCATTTATTTAGGGAATTTGATTTTGTAACTTATTATTTTATCGGGTTAGTTAGTCTCAGATCTGATGTTATCTTTTCCAAGGATTTTGTAAAAACTAGTTGTTGGACCGCGCGCTAGCGCGTACAGTCCCCCAAGTTATACAAATTTGTTTTGTAAAAATGTTAATTAAAAAACGAGCATTTACAAAATTATGGTAGATTTTAGAAACGTAATGCTGACGTTCAATTTGCATGTCATTGACAATATGAAATCATACGTATGTGTGCAATGTAGGTTCCGTTGACAATCCAAAAGTACAATAACAAGCCAAAAGGTGTATACAAAGCATCGTTGCTTCAAGCATCATCGCAAAACATTACACTTGGAGAGAAATGGTGTTATTCCAACCTATATTTAAGTACCGTTCCTATACTATATCCAAGTTTTTTGCAATAGCAGGTAATAAAAGGTGATGTGAGAGGCAAGTGATAGAAACATGGCTGGCTAAAAGAAATTGTATGAAAAGGTTATACAAATAAGACAAATGAGAGCTTGTTGTAGGACTAAAACATGAATTGATGATAGAGTTTACTTTGTAATTTTTGAACTGAAAGTATGTGACCTGTGATTTTGTGTAATACATGTAACTCACCTACTTTTTTACCTACAACTCAACTATTATCTGAAAGTGTAGTACGTCTCCTGAAAAAGCAGGTGATATTTGTCTAAAATATGGTCTAACTTTGTGAAAAATACTGTTAACATTTAATGACAATATCACGTGGACAACACAAAGTATTTGGTTAATGGGGGTTGATTCTGAAGGAAATAATGCCCTTGGTCCAAGTATGCATTCAATGTAAAGTCTAATAAATGCGGTTCAGTATTAATTAACAAGTTAATAATTCAGTGAGATCAAGTGAGCTGAATGCCTAGCTAGAGGCCGCTTTAGTTCAAGTGGAATTAATGATATTAATCCACAGCTTACTCTTGACTAAACCCGTAGGGTCACACAAATAGTAGGTAAACGGATCAAGTATTTAATGGCATTAAATACTCTATCTATGGATATTCGGAATCGACGGATCTTGGTTTCAGTGGGAGCTGAGATCATCACAAGCAAGAAATGAATACTCTGGAAACGATGATATTGCCGGAAACGGAAACATGGATCGTATCGGAAATATAAGTATTATCCAAGTCGTAGATGTTGCCGGAAACGGAAACATGGTACGTATCGGAAAATATTATCGGAAATGGAAATATTGCCGGAATCGGAAATATTGCCGGAAACGGAAATATTGTCAGAATCGGAAAATAGTTCCGGAAACGAAAATATTAAATATTTGTTCGAAACCGAAATTAATTCCGGAATCGGAAACATTAAATATTGTTCGTATCGGAAATGAATTCAGGAACCGGGAATTTAATCGGAAGCGTATCGTACGAATAAGCATCGGACGAGGGCTGCCGGACGAAGGCCCAGCACGAAGCCTGGCCATCGCCCAGCAAGCAAAGACGCGCGCCAACGCCCAGCCCAAGGCAGCGCCAGGCCCACCGCAAGGCAGGCCCAGCGCGCCAAGGCAAGACTGCCCAGCGTGGGCTGCGTGGGCCGAGCGCACGCGTGCGGGCGCCCTCGTGGCTCCGTTGGTGTGTGGTTGTGTCCATGCACAATTCCTAAATCTATTAGGATTTGGTGTATGATTAAATTCCTATTCCTATTAGGATTATTTAATTAATTAGAGTTCTTCTAGGATTCTAAGTTTAATTAACTCGTATCCTACTAGGATTCCAATTCCCTTTCCAAACCTCTATAAATAAGGGCCTAGGGTCATAATTTATAAACACGATTGAAGTATTCAAAAGGGTAAGTTTTGAAAGAAAATTCAGCCACACTCTTGCACAATAATAGCCGAAAATTCCTAAGCACCTTAAGGGCGATTCTAGTTGGTCAATCTTGAGGCGGATCCGGACGTACTGTGGACTATCTACGGAGGGACGACACTTGGAGTCCTAAAGACTTGTTCTTGTTCGGTTCGGGCGCAGCTAGGGAAGGCACGCAACAAAGAGTATGCATCTAATCTATGCTAAATGATTATGTGTAAATAATATGTTTTCCTGGGTTTATGGTTTTTCCGCATGATTTATGAATTGTCATATGTATCATAACCTAACAGTGGTATCACGAGCCCCTTATTATTTTCATAATCTAAATTGCATGAACATGGTTAAATATTACAAATTTGCAAGAATTAAAAGGGGTGATTAATTTTCGTAATTGTTAATTAATTGCAAATTGCGTTTATTTAATTATACGTACGCAGTTTTTCGGCAGTTTCTTCGTTACTCATCCGAATTGAGTGATTTTTGTGTCAATTCCGCATGTAAAAGGCATTCTAAAAGTTTGACAAAAATAGTGTTTTTCTGCCGAACCCAGAATTCTCAAATTCGAAGCCTAACTATGACTTTTCGAAGGTTTTAGTTTTTCGAATGCAAAATTTCGTAAATTTAAGATGTTAAATTAAATATTTGCGATTCTTGTTGATAAATCTTGAATTTTTGATTGACCTACTGCATATGTTTAACAAGTTTGAATGCCTAGTCTTGTTAATTATGCAATCTAATTTGTAATTATGATTAATTTGTTGAAAATTAGAATAATTTAGAATTAATTTGATTTTCATAATTAATTGTAATTTAATTAGAAACCTATGATTAAAAACCACCATAAAAATTGTAAATTTACGATAAATTTTAAATTTTTATGACCTAGACTTGAATCCATAACAATCGGAAATCAATTGGATAATAAATTTTCGATTTTTTCGCCCTAAAATTATGAAATTAATATTATTTATTAATTTGTCATTAATTTTAAATATAAATTTTAAATTTTTATGCGATTCGTTCATATAACTTGCACGCACGAAGCAATGGACGCTTCGTGTTACCCTTAAGGGGTGTTGTATAATGCGGGCATGCGACGACGAGCAAGGGAGCTCGTCGCCCGTGCGGCACGAATGCAATGAGCAAGGGCGTAGTGCACGAGCACAAGACAGCTGCCCTGCCTTGTGTCGTGTGCCACGACCAATGGACGAATGGGCGTGGGTGTAGGGCGAGCCAAGGCAGTCGCGTGTGGGCAGCAAGCGAGCTGCGCCACAACGCGCGCTGCCTCGCACAAGAGCGCGCAGCCTCGCGCGCAGCGAGCGCAAGCTCGCGTGCCACGAGCGCTGCGCCTAGCATTGCTCGCGCGCACAGCGAGCGATGTCGCCCGCCCAGCGAGCGATGTCGCGCGCCCAGCGAGCGATGTCGCGCGCCCAGCGAGCGATGTCGCGCGCCCAGCGAGCGATGGCTCGCGCGCCCAGCGAGCGATGTCGCGCGCCCAGCGAGCGATGTCGCGCGCCAGCGAGCGATGTCGCGCGCGCACTGCGAGCGATAGCCCGCTTGCGATGAGCGCTGGCGCGCGCAGCGAGCACCAATGCGTGCGGAGGCTTGCGATAGGGATGCAGCAGCTATGCGACGAGCGCATGGGCTGCGCGCACATGGCCAGCAATGGCTGTGTGCGTGCGGCCCATGGGCATGCAACGCGTAGGGTGTTTGCGTTACGATTAGATCGTTCTGAATGTTTAATTTGAAAATTTCAGTTCACGTAATTTTAATTAATTTTAAAATTAATAATTTAAATTATTTTCTTGGATTTTAATTTTGAATATTATAATTATAATAAATGTTATTTATTCTAATTATTTTACTAAAATTAAAATCATGAATTAATTTAAATGCGACTGAAATTAAATTAAACTTTTTGGATTCAATTATAAATTTATATGAGCTTTAAATTTTAATTAAATTTGTATGTTTCCGGTTAGACTAGAAATACATTTTTATGTTTAAAATTGGTAAAGCATATGAATTTATTGGTTTAAGTGGGAGCGCTTTTTAGTCATAAACTCTTGATTAGGTCTACAAATCCTTACGGTTAAAACAACTTGATTAGAATTAATAAGGACTGAATAATTGGTAGATTATTGGTGCCCTTGATTAATTGCTGCAAATGTTTACGTGATGCATAATGTGTTTTACTAACCAGCTATGTGGGCCATTCATGATAATGAATGGGTGAATGGTATATATTGTATATGTACTGTTTTGCAGGTTATGAAGTGACTAGTATGGCCCAAATAGGATAGAAAATATGGTCTGCGTACCATTAATTTGAATGTAATTGGTCTAAAGTACCAAAGTTATTTTTCAATTCAAATATGGTCTGCGAACCATCAAATAGTTGTAATTAGTTATAGCTTATCCTATTTGAAGAAAATGGTGCCTCCCACGGAGATTTTCAAGACGGACTTTGAAGTCAAAGCTTCAAGATGAAGTCGGGCCATACTAGATCACAAATATCTTATGCATGTTTTAAGTTATTTATTGCTTTAAATATGTCTTAAAATGCATGAGATCAAAAGCTTGATTATGTTACATGATTAAGGATTTTAGTTCACTTAAAATCTAACCAACATAGTAAGAGCCTTAAGTTCCAAACTTAAAAAAAATTGAGTTAAAAGGTGCCATGCCAAAATATACACTTGCTTGGATATCCTTTACATCAATCTAGTAATAGTTTTCGCTCAGCGAGGTGTTACTTATTGGTCCTAAAGGGGCAAGGTACACAAATAATTGTGAGTACATGTTAGTTTTGGTGAAACTCAACGATATAAGTAAGGAGTCCTTTTATGTCGTGGCAAATTTGATAGGTTTACCTAATAAGTTCTTAGACGTACCTATCAACCAAGAATAGTTTCTAGACTATTAGCAAAAGGCTTTTGCTTACCTAAGATGTTCTAGGATTAAGTCGACAAACTGTGCTTAGTTCTTCAATGATTTTAGGATATTGGAATCATTTTATTCACACCTGCCGGAACACATAAATTGAATAAAATGCTTAATAAACATTGAATTATGCATGTATGCTAGAATTTAAGTTTATTAAGAGAAACTGTGAATGGTTATTTATTTGTTTATTCTTTTCAATTGTAGTTTTTAATATGGCAAACAACAATTCATTCAACATTCGATCAATTCTCGAAAAGGAGAAGTTGAACGGGAAAAACTTCCTTGACTGGCAAAGGAACTTGCAAATAGTTCTTATGCAGGAAGAAAAGGAGTATGTCCTAGATGAGGCGATGCCCGAAGCTGCAGGCGACGGGGTCACTCAGGCAGCCCTCAATCGTTGGATTGATGCCAACAAGGATGTGAAATGTCTAATGCTCGCCACCATGAGTGCGGATCTGCAGAAAACGTTCATCAACTCAGATGCTTTCACAATCATCAGTGAGTTGAAGAACATGTTCCAAGATCTGGCTCGAGTCGAAAGATTCGAGACTCATAGGAAAATTCTTGAGACCAAGCTTAAGAAAGGCGAGCCCGTAAGTCCACATGTTCTCAAAATGATTGGACTCATTGAGAATATGAGTCGGCTGGATCAGCAATTTTCTCAGGAAATGGCTATAGACACCATCCTCCATTCTCTTCATAGCGGGTATGATCAGTTCAAACTGAACTACAGTATGAATAGTCTGGACAAAACGCTCACTGAGCTTCACGGTATGCTGAAGACCGCTGAAAAGACGCTCAAAAGTGATAAGCAGGATGTGCTTATGGTGCGTGGGGGCAAGTTCAAGAAATCTGGAAAGAAGAGGAATGCTAAGAAAGGTGGCAACAAAGCCAGCCCAACTAAGCAAACTGGCGCCAAATCTGCAAAGAGAAAGGTCAGTCAACCCACTTCTGAATCCGAATGCTTCTACTGCAAGAAGAAGGGGCATTGGAAGAGAGATTGCTTGAAGCTAAAGGAAGATCAGAAGAACGGAACAGTCGTTCCATCTTCAGGTATTTTCGTTATAGACTGTATACTTGCTAATTCAACTTCTTGGGTATTAGATACAGGTTGTGGCTCACACTTATGTTCCAATCCACAGGGACTAAGAAGAAGTAGAAAGTTAAGCAAGGGTGAAGTCGACCTACGAGTGGGAAATGGAGCACGGATTGCTGCATTAGCTGTAGGAACTTACTATTTGTCGTTGCCCTCCGGGCTAGTTTTGGAACTGGAAGAATGTTTCCATGTTCCAAGTCTTACTAATAACATCATTTCAGTTTCTTGCTTAGATGCTAAGGGATTTTCCTTTATAATAAAAGACAATAGTTGTTCGTTTTATTTTAAAGAGATGTTTTATGGATCTGCTAGATTAGTCAATGGACTTTATTTATTAGATCACGACAAACAAGTATATAACATAAATACCAAAAAGGACAAAAAGGATGATTCAGATCTCACCTATCTGTGGCATTGTCGATTAGGCCATATAAACTTGAAACGCTTAGAAAGACTTCAAAGGGAAGGAATTCTAGAACCATTTGACTTAGAGGATTATGGTAAATGCGAATCATGTTTATTTGGCAAAATGACGAAGCAACCTTTCTCTAAAGTTGGAGAAAGAGCAAATGAACTATTGGGTTTAATCCATACAGATGTATGTGGACCAATGAGTACAAATGCTAGAGGTGGTTTCAGCTACTTTATCACTTTCACTAATGACTTCAGTAGGTATGGTTATGTCTACCTAATGAAGCATAAGTCTGAATCCTTTGACAAATTCAAGGAATTTCAGAGTGAAGTAGAGAATCAATTAGGCAAGAAGATTAAGGCACTGCGGTCTGATAGAGGCGGTGAATATCTGAGCTATGAATTTGATGACCATCTGAAAGAATGTGGAATTCTATCAGAATTGACTCCTCCTGGAACACCACAATGGAACGGTGTGTCAGAACGGAGGAACAGAACCTTGCTAGACATGGTCAGGTCAATGATGGGTCAAGCCGAACTTCCATTAGAATTTTGGGGACATGCACTAAATACAGCTGCACTCACTATAAATAGAGCTCCGTCTAAAGCTGTCGAAAAGACTCCATACGAATTATGGTTTGGAAAGCGTCCAAATGTGTCTTTTCTTAAGATTTGGGGATGTGAAGTATACGTCAAACGATTAATTTCAGACAAACTTCATCCAAAATCTGACAAATGTATCCTTGTGGGCTATCCAAAAGAAACAAAGGGGTATTACTTCTACAATACATCTGAGAACAAAGTGTTTGTTGCTCGAGATGGTGTCTTTTTGGAGAAGGATCACATTTCCAAAATGACAAGTGGGAGAAAAGTAGACCTCGAAGAAATTCGAGTCGAACCACAAACTCTAGAGAATGCTCAAGATGACATTCAGGATGAAACTCAGAGATCTTTAGAAGAATCTGGTGAGAATCATGGTCAATCTAGAAATGTTACCCCGCGTAGATCGCAAAGATATAGATCTCAACCGGAAAGGTACTTAGGTATTTTGACGAACGAGAGCTATGACGTTCTATTACTTGAAAGTGATGAACCTGCGACTTACAAGCAAGCTATGACGAGCCCTAGCTCCAAGCAATGGCAAGAAGCCATGCAATCTGAATTAGACTCCATGTCTGAAAACCAAGTATGGGATTTGGTCGATGGCTACCAAGACATTGGAAGCAAATGGGTTTTCAAACTGAAAAAGGACAAGTTTTCAAAGCTAGATTGGTTGCAAAAGGTTACAGGCAAGTCCACGGTGTGGATTACGATGAAACCTTTTCACCAGTTGCAATGCTAAAGTCTATTCGAATAATGTTAGCAATCGCTGCATATTACGATTACGAAATATGGCAGATGGATGTCAAAACTGCTTTCTTAAACTGCGTTTTAACAGAAACTGTGTTTATGACACAGCCTGAAGGTTTTGAGGATCCAAAGAATGCTAAAAAGGTATGCAAGCTAAAGAAGTCAATCTACGGATTGAAGCAGGCATCCAGGAGCTGGAATATACGTTTTGATGAAGCAGTCAGTGACTTTGGTTTCATCAAGAACGCGGACGAATCTTGTGTATACAAGAAGGTCAGTGGGAGCAAAATTGCTTTCCTAGTATTATATGTCGACGACATATTGCTTATCGGAAATGACATTCCTATGTTGAACTCTGTCAAGATTTGGCTTGGGAAATGTTTTTCGATGAAGGATCTAGGAGAAGCACAGTACATATTGGGCATCAAGATTTACAGAGATAGATCTAAAAAGATGATTGGACTTAGTCAAAGCACTTATATCAATAAGGTGCTTGATAGGTTCAAGATGGCGGACTCCAAGCGAGGCTACCTACCCATGTCTCATGGAATGACTCTAAGCAAGACTCAGTGCCCAAAAACACTTGATGAGCGTAGACGAATGAATGGGATTCCATATGCATCATTGATTGGTTCAATAATGTATGCTATGATATGTACACGCCCGGATGTTGCGTACGCACTCAGTGCTACGAGCAGATACCAGTCAGACCCAGGAGAGGCGCATTGGACTGCTGCCAAGAACATTCTGAAGTACCTGAAAAGGCACAAAGATGACTTCCTGGTCTATGGTGGAGATGATGAATTAATTGTTAAAGGCTATACGGACGCAAGTTTCCAAACCGACAAAGATGATTTCAGATCACAGTGTGGGTTTGTCTTCTGCCTCAACGGAGGAGCAGTAAGCTGGAAAAGTGCTAAGCAAAGCACCATTGCGGATTCTACAACTGAAGCGGAGTACATTGCTGCACATGAAGCAGCAAAGGAAGCTATATGGCTAAGGAAGTTCATAGGAGAACTTGGTGTAGTCCCCTCCATTAAAGGACCAATAGCCCTGTATTGTGATAATAACGGAGCTATTGCACAGGCAAAAGAGCCTAGACACCACCAAAGAGTCAAGCATGTACTTCGTAGATTTCACCTTCTACGAGAGTTCGTTGAAAGAAAAGAAGTCGAGATAAGCAAAATTGGAACTGATGACAACATATCAGATCCATTAACTAAACCTCTGCCGCAGGCGAAGCACAACTCGCACACTGCAGCTATGGGAATCAAGCATATTGGAGAATGGCTTTGATGTCTCTGTTTAATGTTTTAAAGTTTTAGAGTTTAAATCTTTGTAAAACATTATTGGTTAATCATTCACAATAAATGAAAAGAATTCATTTATCCATTTAATTTGTGGTTTATTAAATGATGAGTCCCTTCAATTTGACGATATATTCAAGATAGACTGTCAGGACCAGTCCTGTGACTAAGAAATGTCTATCAAGTGAACTTGAATGTCAAAGGTTGAAAATGGTCCCTAATCGGAGTTTTCTATAAAATTGGACGCATAGAAAACGTTAGACGATTAGAATGCAAGATGACTAGTAGTTCTGTTTCTTGAACTATGTGGACATGGCAATGTCATAATCATTTGCATAGATACTTACTTTGGGAAGACTAGTATCGGACGAGACCTATGAAACTTTACTGTAAGAGATGAAAGTCTGTCATAAGTAAATTTCATTAAATTATTAGACACTAAATCCTCAATACCTGAGTGATTTGAAGATTACTTGTTTGAGAACTGGTTGCTTTGACGTTGACCAACCGTCGCACCGTAAAAGGAGGCTATAAAGGCAACGCTCAGGTAATCACCTATCAAACGAAGTCTAATCTCAAGATCGCAAGATTGGGATTGTCCTCCCATAAATCGGGATGAGATGCTTAAAAGTTGTACAAGGCCACTCGGAGAGCTAGAAACTGTGAAATGCATGGCCGTGCTCGGATGAATCATAGGCTATGATTATCTGTTTATTTGATCAGTTGAACTCTGAAACCGAGGAACACCTCTGGACATAATAAGGATGACAACTCTTACCTTATGTTCAAGAGCAAGCATCGAGCGACAAAGGAATTAGGAAATGCACACTTGTCCCTAAGGACAAGTGGGAGACTGAAGGAAATAATGCCCTTGGTCCAAGTATGCATTCTATGTTAAGTCTAATAAATGCGGTTCAGTATTAATTGACAAGTTAATAATTCAGTGAGATCAAGTGAGCTGAATGCCTAGCTAGAGGCCGCTTCAGTTCAAGTGGAATTAATGATATTAATCCACAGCTTACTCTTGACTGAACCCGTAGGGTCACACAAATAGTACGTAAACGGATCAAGTATTTAATAGCATTAAATACTCCATCTATGAATATTCGGAACCGACGGATCTTGGTTTCAGTGGGAGCTAAGATCGTCACAGGCAAGGAATGAATACTCCGGAAACGATGATATTGCCGGAAACGGAAATATGGATCGTATCGGAAATATAAATATTATCCAAGTCGTAGATGTTGCCGGAAACGGAAACATGGTACGTGTCGGAAAATATTATCGGAAATGGAAATATTGCCAGAATCGGAAATATTGCCGGAAACGGAAATATTGTCAGAATCGGAAATATTACCGGAATCGGAAAATAATTCCGGAAACGGAAATATTAAATATTTGTTCGAAACGGAAATTAATTTCGGAATCGGAAATATTAAATATTGTTCGTATCGGAAATGAATTCCGGAATCGGAAAATTTAATCGGAAGCGCATCGTACGAATAAGCGTCGGACGAGGCCTGCCGGACGAGGCCCAGCACGAAGCCAGGCCATCGCCCAGCAAGCCAAGCGCGCCGCACAAACAGGCACGCCAGGCCCACCGCAAGGCCAGGCCCAGCAGGCTGCGCGCAGCGCGCAGCGCGCACAGCGCGCACAGCACGCGCAGCGCGCGCGGGCGCTGAGTGGGCTGCTGCTCGCGCGCACGCATGGGGCCCATCGTGGCTGCCGTGCGTGTGTGTGCAAGTGTTTGTGTTCGTGCACGTTTCCTAAAACATGCAGAGTTCGGTTAATGATTAAATTCCTAATTCTATTTGATAAATTAATTAAATTAGAGTTCTTGTAGGATTCTAGGTTTGATTAATTTGTATCTGAATAGGATTTCGATTCCCTTTCCATACCGCTATAAATATGAGGCTAGGGCTCACAATTTATAACACAAGTTTCAAAGTATTCAAAGTGAGTTTTTGAGAAAAAAATTCAGTCACACATTTGCCTATAAAGTGCCGAAAATAATAGTACCTTAAGGGCGATTCTAGTTGGTCAATCTTAAGGCGGATCCGGACGTGCTGTGGACTATCTACGGAGGGACGACACTTGGAGTCCTAAAGACTTGTTCTTGTTCGGTTCGGGCGCAGCTAGGGAAGGCACGCAACAAAGAGTATGCATCTAATCTATGCTAAATGATTATGTGTAAATAATATGTTTTCCTGGGTTTATGGTTTTTCCGCATGATTTATGAATTGTCATATGTATCATAACCTAACAGCAGTTGCCTCGTGTGCTTCGATGGTACCTTACGATGGTGTGCAGCGACGAATGCGACGCAGCACATAGGCTGCGCGCACATGGCCAGCGATGGCTGCGTGCGTGTGGCCTATGGCTGTGCGTTGCGTGATGATGTTGCGCACCTCATGTTACGATTAGATCGTTTTAAAATTTTAATTTGAAATTTTCATTTACGTAATTTTAATTAATTTTAAAATTAATAATTTAAATTATTTTCTTTGATTTTAATTTTGAATATTATAATTATAATAAATTTCATTTATTCTAATTATTTTACTAAAATTAAAATCATGAATTAATTTAAATACGACTGAAAATAAATTAAATATGTGGATTGAATTATAAATTTATATGAGCTTTAAATTTTAATTAAATTTGTATGTTTCCGGTTAGACTAGAAATACATTTTTATGTTTAAAATTAGTAAAGCATATGAATTTATTGGTTTAAGTGGGAGCCCTTTTAGTCATAAACTCTTGATTAGGTCTACAAATCCTTAAGGTTAAAACAACTTGATTAGAATTAATAAGGACTGAATAATTTATAGATTATTGGTGCCCTTGATTAATTGCTGCAAATATTTATGTGATGCATAACGTGTTTTACTAACCAGCTATGTGGGCCATTCATGATAATGAATGGGTGAATGGTATATATTGTATATGTACTGTTTTGCAGGTTATGAAGTGACTAGTATGGCCCAAATAGGATAGAAAATATGGTCTGCGTACCATTAATTTGAATGTAATTGGCCTAAAGTACCAAAATTGTTTTTCAATTCAAATATGGTATGCGTACCATCAAATAGTTGTAATTAGTTTAATTATAGCTTATCCTATTTGAAGAAAATGGTGCCTCCCACGGAGATTTTCGAGACGGACTTTGAAGTTGAAGCTTCAAAATGAAGTCGGGGCCATACTAGATCACATTTATCTTATGCATGCTTTAAGTTATTTATTGCTTTAAATATGTCTTAATTATGCATGAGATTGTGGCTTGATTATGTTGCATGATTAAGGATTTTAGTTCACTTAAAATCTAACCAACATAGTAAGAGCCTTAAGTTCCAAACTTAAAAATTGAGTTAAAAGGTGCCATGCTAAAATATACACTTGCTTGGATATCCTTTACATCAATCTAGTAATAGTTTTCGCTCAGCGAGGTGTTACTTATTGGTCCTAAAGGGGCAAGGTACACAAATAATTGTGAGTACATGTTAGTTTTGGTGAAACTCAACGATATAAGTAAGGTGTCCTTTTATGTCGTGGCAAAATCGATAGGTTTACCTAATAAGCTCTTAGACGTGCCTATCAACCAAGAATAGTTTCTAGACTATTAGCAAAAGGTTTTTGCTTACCTAAGATGTTTTAGGATTGAGTCGACAAACTGTGCTTAATTCTTCAATGGATTTTAGGATCTTGGAATCATTTTATTCACACCTGCCGGAACACATAACTTGAATAAAATGCTTAATGAACATTGAATTATGCATGTATGCTAGAATTTAAGTTTATTAAGAGAAACTGTGAATGGTTATTTATTTGTTTATTCTTTTCAATTGTAGTTTTAATAATGGCAAACAACAATTCATTCAACATTCGATCAATTCTCGAAAAGGAGAAGTTGAGCGGGAAAAACTTCCTTGACTGGCAAAGGAACTTGCAAATAGTTCTTATGCAGGAAGAAAAGGAGTATGTCCTGGAAGAGGCGATGCCCGAAGCCGCAGGCGACGGGGTCACTCAGGCAGCCCTCAATCGTTGGATTGATGCCAACAAGGATGTGAAATATCTAATGCTCGCCACCATGAGTGCATATCTGCAGAAAACGTTCATCAACTCAGATGCTTTCACGATCATCAGTGAGTTAAAGAACATGTTCCAAGATCTGGCTCGAGTCGAAAGATTCGAGACTCATAGTAAGTCCACATGTTCTCAAAATGATTGGACTCATTGAGAATATGAGTCGGCTGGATCAGCAATTCTCTCAGGAAATGGCTGTAGACACCATCCTCCATTCTCTTCATAACGGGTATGATCAGTTCAAACTGAACTACAGTATGAATAGTCTGGACAAAACGCTCACTGAGTTTCACGGTATGCTGTAGACCGCTGAAAAGACGCTTAAAAGTGATAAGCAAGATGTGATTATGGTGCGTGGGGGCAAGTTCAAGAAATCTGGAAAGAAGAGGAATGCTAAGAAAGGTGGCAACAAGGCCAGCCCGACTAAGAAAACTGGCGGCACCAAGTCTGAAAAGAAGAAGGTGAGCCAACCCACTTCTGAATCTCAATGCTTCTACTGCAAGAAGAAGGGGCATTGGAAGAGAGATTGCTTGAAGCTTAAGGAAGATCAGAAGAACGGAATAGTCGTTCCATCTTCAGGTATTTTTGTTATAGACTGTATACTTGCTAATTCAACTTCTTGGGTATTAGATACAGGTTGTGGCTCACACTTATGTTCCAATTCGCAGGGACTAAGAAGAAGTAGAAGGTTAAGCAAGGGTGAAGTCGACCTACGAGTGGGAAATGGAGCAAGGATTGCTGCATTAGCTGTAGGAACTTATTATTTGTCGTTGCCCTCAGGGCTAGTTTTGGAACTGGAAGAATGTTTCCATGTTCCATGTCTTACTAAAAACATCATTTCAGTTTCTTGCTTAGATGCTAAGGGATTTTCCTTTTTAATAAAAGACAATAGTTGTTCGTTTTATTTTAGAGAGATGTTTTATGGATCTGCTAGATTAATCAATGGACTTTATTTATTAGAGCACGACAAACAAGTTTATAACATAAATACCAAAAAGGCCAAAAAGGATGAATCAGATCTCACCTATCTGTGGCATTGTCGATTAGGCCATATAAACTTGAAACGCTTAGAAAGACTTCAAAAGGAAGGAATTCTAGAACCATTTGACTTAGAGGATTATGGTAAATGCGAATCATGTTTACTTGGCAAAATGACAAAGCAACCTTTCTCTAAAGTTGGAGAAAGAGCAACTGAACTATTGGGTTTAATCCATACAGATGTATGTGGACCAATGAGTACAAATGCTAGAGGTGGTTTCAGCTACTTTATCACTTTCACTGATGACTTCAGTAGATATGGTTATGTCTACCTAATGAAGCATAAGTCTGAATCCTTTGACAAATTCAAGGAATTTCAGAGTGAAGTAGAGAATCAATTAGGCAAGAAGATTAAGTCATTGCGGTCTGATAGAGGCGGTGATATCTGAGCTATGAATTTGATGACCATCTGAAAGAATGTAGAATTCTGTCAGAATTGACTCCTCCTGGAACACCACAATGGAATGGTGTGTCAGAAAGGAGTATTACTTCTACAATACATCTGAGAACAAGGTGTTTGTTGCTCGAGATGGTGTCTTTTTGGAGAAATATCACATTTCCAAAATGACAAGTGGGAGAAAAGTAGACCTCGAAGAAATTCGAGTCGAACAACAAACTCTAGGGAATGCTCAAGATGACATTCAGGATGAAACTCAGAGATCTTTAGAAGAATCTGGTGAGACTCATGGTCAATCTAGAAATGTTACCCCGCGTAGATCGCAAAGATATAGATCTCAACCGGAAAGGTACTTAGGTATTTTGACGAACGAGAGCTATGACGTTCTATTACTTGAAAGTGATGAACTTGCGACTTACAAACAAGCTATGACGTTCTATTACTTGAAAGTGATGAACCTGCGACTTACAAACAAGCTATCACGAGCCCTAGCTCCAAGAAATGGCAAGAAGCCATGCAATCTGAATTAGACTCCATGTCTGAAAACCAAGTATGGGATTTGGTCGATTTGCCAGATGGCTACCAAGCCATTGGAAGCAAATGGGTTTTCAAACTGAAAAAGGACAAGGATGGGAAACTTGAAGTTTTCAAAGCTAGATTGGTTGCAAAAGGTTACAGGCAAGTCCACGGTGTGGATTACGATGAAACCTTTTCACCAGTTGCAATGCTAAAGTCTATTTGAATAATGTTACCAATCGCTGCATATTACGATTGCAAAATATGGCAGATGGATGTCAAAACCGCTTTCTTAAACGGCGTTTTAACATAAACTGTGTTCATGACACAGCCAGAAGGTTTTGAGGATCCAAAGAATGCTAAAAAGGTATGCAAGTTAAAGAGATCAATCTACGGATTGAAGCAGGCATCCAGGAGCTGGAATATACGTTTTGATGAAGCAGTCAGTGACTTTGGTTTCATCAAGAACGCAGACGAATCTTGTGTATACAAGAAGGTCAGTGAACTCTGTCAAGATTTGGCTTGGGAAATGTTTTTCGATGAAGGATCTAGGAGAAGCACAGTACATATTGGGCATCAAGATTTACAGAGATAGATCTAAAAAGATGATTGGACTTAGTCAAAGCACATATATCAATAAGGTGCTTGATAGGTTCAAGATGGCAGACTCCAAGCGAGGCTACCTACCCATGTCTCATGGAATAACTCTAAGCAAGACTCAGTGCCCAAAAACACTTGATGAGCGTAGACGAATGAATGGGATTCCATATGCATCATTGATTGGTTCAATAATGTATGCTATGATATGTACACGCCCAGATGTTGCGTACGCACTCAGTGCTACGAGCAGATACCAGTCAGACCCAGGAGAGGCACATTGGACTGCTGCCAAGAATATTCTGAAGTACCTAAAATGTCACAAAGATGACTTCCTGGTCTATGGTGGAGATGATGAATTAATTGTTAAAGGCTATACGGACGCAAGTTTCCAAACCGACAAAGATGATTTCAGATCACAGTCTGGGTTTGTCTTCTGCCTCAACGGAGGTGCAGTAAGCTGGAAAAGTGCTAAACAAAGCACCATTGCGGATTCTACAACTGAAGCGGAGTACATTGCTGCACATGAAGCAGCAAAGGAAGCTATATGGCTAAGGAAGTTCATAGGTGAACTAGGTGTAGGCCCCTCCATTAAAGGACCAATAGCCCTGTATTGTGATAATAACGGAGCTATTGCACAGGCAAAGGAGCCTAGACACCACCAAAGAGTCAAGCATGTACTTCGTAGATTTCACCTTCTACGAGAGTTCGTTGAAAGAAAAGAAGTCGAGATAAGCAAGATTGGAACTGATGACAACATATCAGATCCATTGACTAAACCTCTGCCGCAGGCGAAGCACAACTCGCACACTGCAGCCATGGGAATCAAGCATATTGGAGAATGGCTTTGATGTCCTTATTTAATGTTTTAATGTTTTAGAGTTTAAATCTTTGTAAAACATTATTGGTTAACCATTCACAATAAATGAATAGAATTCATTTTTCCATTTAATTGTGGTTTATTAAATGATGAGTCCCTTCAATTTGACGATATATTCAAGATAGACTGTCAGGACCAGTCCTGTGACTAAGAAATGTCTATCAAGTGAACTTGAATGTCAAAAGTTGAAAATGGTCCCTGGTCGGAGTTTTCTATAAAATTGGACGCATAGAAAACGTTAGACGACTAGAATGCAAGATGACTAGTAGTTCTGTTTCTTGAACTATGTGGACATGGCAATGTCATAATCATTTGCTTAGATACTTACTTTGGGAAGACTAGTATCGGACAGACCTATGAAACTTTACTGTAAGAGATGAAAATCTGTCATAAGTAAATTTCATTAAAATTATTAGACACTAAATCCTCAATACCTGAGTGATTTGAGATTACTTGTTTGAGAACTGGTTGCTTTGACGTTGACCAACCGTCGCACCGTAAAAGGAGGCTATAAAGGCAACGCTCAGGTAATCACCTATCAAACGAAGTCTAATCTCAAGATCGCAAGATTGGGATTGTCCTACCATAAATCGGGATGAGATGCTTAAAAGTTGTACAAGGCCACTCGGAGAGCTAGAAATTGTGAAATGCATGGTCGTGCTCAGATGAACCATAGGCTATGATTATCGGCTTATTTGATCAGTTGAACTCTGAAACCGAGAACACCTCTGGACATAATAAGGATGACAGCTCTTGCCTTATGTTTAAGAGCAAGCATCGAGCGACGAAGGAATTAGGAAATGCACACTTGTCCCTAAGGACAAGTGGGAGACTGAAGGAAATAATGCCCTTGGTCCAAGTATGCATTCAATGTTAAGTCTAATAAATGCGGTTCAGTATTAATTAACAAGTTAATAATTCAGTGAGATCAAGTGAGCTGAATGCCTAGTTAGAGGCCGCTTCAGTTCAAGTGGAATTAATGATATTAATCCACAGCTTACTCTTGACTGAGATCAATGGCATTAAATACTCTATCCATGGATATTCGGAATCGACGGATCTTGGTTTCAGTGGGAGCTGAGATCGTCACAAGCAAGAAATGAATACTCTGGAAACGATGATATTGCCGGAAACGGAAATATGGATCGTATCGGAAATATAAATATTATCCAAGTCGTAGATGTTGCCGGAAACGGAAACATGGTACGTATCGGAAAATATTATCGGAAATGGAAATATTGCCGGAATCGGAAATATTGCCGGAAACGGAAATATTGTCTGAATCGGAAATATTATCGGAATCGGAAAATAGTTCCGGAAACGGAAATATTAAATTTTTGTTCGAAACGGAAATTAATTCCGGAATCGGAAACATTAAATATTTTTCGTATCGGAAATGAATTCCGGAACCGGGAATTTAATCGGAAGCGTATCGTACGAATAAGCCTCGGACGAGGCCTGCCGGACGAAGGCCAAGCACGAAGCCAGGCCATCGCCCAGCAAGCAAAGACGCGCGCCAACGCCCAGCCCTAGGCAGCGCCAGGCCCACCGCAAGGCAGGCCCAGCGCGCCAAGGCAAGACTGCCCAGCGTGGGCTGCGTGGGCCGAGCGCACGCGTGCGGGCGCCCTCGTGGCTCCGTGCGTGTGTGTTTGTGTCCATGCACAATTCCTAAATCTATTAGGATTTGGTGTATGATTAAATTCCTATTCCTATTATGATTATTTAATTAATTAGAGTCCTTGTAGGATTCTAAGTTTAATTAAATCGTATCCTACTAGGATTCCAATTCCCTTTCCAAACCTCTATAAATAAGGGCCTAGGGTCATAATTTATAAACACGATTGAAGTATTCAAAAGGGTAAGTTTTGAAAGAAAATTCAGCCACACTCTTGCACAATAATAGCCGAAAATTCCTAAGCACCTTAAGGGCGATTCTAGTTGGTCAATCTTGAGGCGGATCCGGACGTACTGTGGACTATCTACGGAGGGACGACACTTGGAGTCCTAAAGACTTGTTCTTGTTCGGTTCGGGCGCAGCTAGGGAAGGCACGCTACAAAGTGTATGCATCTATACTATGCTAAATGGTTATGTTAAATAATATGCTTTCCTGGCTTTATGGTTTTTCCGCATGATTTATGTATTGTCATATGTATCATAACCTAACAGATTCAAATGTATTCCCCGGCCATACGAAACTTGCAACAAAAAGCTAATGTCTAAATTAGGGACTTCCTAGAAAATAAGGGCAACTCGATTATGATAATATCAGATAGAAGAGAAACGAGCGGGTCAAAACACCTTAAGAAAGCTTTCATGTTGTCGTTGATTGACCGATCTAGTTTTCATGTTTGAAATCGTACCTAACTTGGTGAATATTGAGTTAGATGTGTGACCTAATTTTCATGTTATGTTGTCGTAGATTTATCAACTTAGTTTTCATTGAAGGTGCTATAGAAAAAGGCAACTTCCAGTACCTAATAATCTCTACTGACTACTATAATCCGAGAAACATTTTACAGAGCAACTACTGTTAGCGATCTTAGCCGAAGAAGCTATGTAGAATACTTATAGTGGAAACTCACAATGTTCCTTTAAAAATGTTACTGCAATACACCTTCTAATTTTTCTTTCAGTTATAGCTTTATTGGAAGATGAAAACGTAATTTACATAATAAAATATCAAAATTCTAAATAAAAAGTAGCAACAAATTGTTTTCCTCCAAATCTGCAAAAGATTTCAAAAGCATTTTAAAAGACCACAAAATACATTTTGATCAATTTAACATATACCCAACAAAATGATAATTCCATAATCACAATTTCTTTCTCTACACTCCTCCCTCATAAATACAAATTGTCAAGCAACCTTTTAAAAAAAGAAACCAAACTATACAAATGGTATGTTTCTGATACAAAATTGACCTCCATTCACCTGCTGTTGCTGGACATCTGCATTGCCTCTTGACCTGCCACATTCCATACCATCAAAGACTCGTCCATACTCTATTGTAAATAATACACCGTTGACCTTTAACTTCTTTGTCGTTCTCCACGGCCAAGCACTTAAACGGTCAACTATGGCCTTTTAAGAAAGTCAGACAAATAGACAGACAAACATGTGTGGATCCTGTCATCCCAACGCAACACATACATGGTCTTATCAACTGAACCACTAAACACAAGTAGAGCTCAAGCAGCTAGGCCAACTTATGACCAGTGAGCACTCCACTTTGTGCAGGGCTCTTATCTCTCTCCCAGAAATTGACCACCCTATCGTTAGACCCGCAATAACCACACATTCTTGTTTCAGGAGTTCCTGCACGATCCAGTAAATATATATATGACTGACTACATGGGAATCCCAGAAATATTTTCAGGATAGGTTACCACCCTAAAAAAACCAACTCATACTTGGACCAACTCTAGTTTTCTTCTCTTAAATTACCTGCATCCAGAGTGATGAAATGGGAACAACACAGGTCTTAAGAATGTCCCATATTGTATACAACAATGGTCCTTGATATAATTCAATGAGGAATTTAAAGTCAATGATGAGTTCAGTACATTAATTCTTATACAATATTGCTCCTGCAACCGAATTTCCATGTACCTTTATGAAGGAAATAATGCCCTTGGACCAAGTATGCATTCAATGTTAAGTCTAATAAATGCGGTTCAGTATTAATTAATTATGCAAGTTAATAATTCAGTGAGATCAATTGAACTGTATGCCTAGCTAAAGGCCGCTTCAGTTCAAGTGGAATTAATAATATTAATCGACAGCTTACTCTTGACAGAACCCGTAGGCTCACACAAATAGTACGTGAACGGATCACGTATTTAAGTGAATTAAATACTCCATTTATGGATATTCGGAATCGACGGATCTCGGTTCTAGTGGGAGCTAAAATCTGTAGGGGAATACAGTTAAACATAATAACATGTGTGTGAGGGGGTCGAAAAAGCACGAGGCTAATGCGTGACCTCGTCCCTCGTGGGTGTGACGATTCTTTTTTATTCAATCAAGTGTAATTGGATTTCCTGTGAGTTTACACCCAATTGACTAGTAATATAGGAGTCGCTATTAAGTTTTTAACGACAATGAGAAAAACTGACAAAACCCGGTTATTCTGACATAAAGGGAGTGCAATTATGTTTGACCACGACGGCCGTAGGTTCCCTTGTGATCCCTGGTGTGGGGATCTCTCAACATACACCCGCAAGGTAGAGATTGAGGGTTCGGGGGACTGTAACTACCGAGAGGATTACTCGCTCTTCGATAACTCCAGAGGCAGGATATCCTTACTAGCTCAGCATAAATAATTGAAGGGACATGCGTTAACTATTAAACTAATCTGAGTTGATTTTAGCAATATGCAACATATAATACTAGATCGGCCGCGATTATCTGATTTAAATAGCATTAAGGGACCTAGCATGATAATCCAATTTCCCAAAAATATTATATTTGTTAGGCATGGTAGAACAATCAGATTTAGTTAGTTTAACAGTTCATAAAAAGGGCGAGGAAAGCAATTAAATCATCGAAAAGGGACACATTACGACGCACCCTTGAGAGGTGTGTCACAGTTCTCAGAAAACTAACCACTTTGACTTTGCTATTTCTCCTTTTTATTTAACGAAGCTCAAATTATGGGACAGGATACTTTCTTTTCGATTTATGGATCGATTGCGACAGAACGCGTGAACAATTTCGCAGCGTGAGGCTTAGGCTAAGGGTTGGAGTCAATACTCAGAATATGAATTGTGTGTGTTCTTTTCACGTCGAATTTGGGGCTGTATTTATAGGGAAGAGTTTGTGAAAAGATATAATTGCAGAGTCCTAATCCACAAAGAATTAGGGAAAAACACGTACCCAGGTATTTTCAGCGCCCAGGCCTGGGCGCCGAAGATATCGGCGCCCAGAGCCAGGCGTTGAAAACAGGGTTTGGGCTGTTTTCTTAGTCAGATTCGGACTCCTGAAATCCGTAGTGTTTGAGACTTAATCGAGTCTTTTAGTGCGTATCAATTTCATGACGGAATGCGTCTGGGCCCGTTACGAACTCTAGGCTCGTTAGGATTTTAATTAATACGTAACTCTTATTTCCGAATCATATTAGGAATAGGATTCTCGCAGTTTTCTATCTCATTTAGGATTTATGTTGGAGTGCAACACCTAATTCTGACAGGTTTCTATCTTTTATGACTTGCCACTTTTAGAAGCTACCCTTTTACGGCAGTTACTACTTTTAGCAGGTTTCCATAAATAGCAGGTTTCTATAAATAACAGGTTTCGGGTGAAATAAAAAGGGGAATTGAGATTCGTTATTTTTATAGGAGTTGCGTTATCAAGTGGAGATTTATGTTTTCATCATCGAACCTTTCCCTTTCGGGAATGGGGACAAAAGTAGGTGTCTACAGTTAGCCCCCACTTTGACTGAGTCTCGGGATGAGACGATGGTCAAAGTATTAGACGGAGTGCGTCACACAAGCCATGGTGTATGTGACCTGTTTTGCGAGGGTCTCACGAGCCCCCGAGTGATAACATCTGACTTAAGGGTCATCACTTTGAAGTGTCGACATATCCCTCACGTGTCATTGGGATTTGTCAACTGATAGTATAGGAACTTCCTCACTTTGTCATTGGAAGGATCTAAAGGTGCGTAGAAACTCCCTCACTTTGTCATTGGGAGTAGCTACAGATGTTTTCAAAATCAAAGCTGTAAAGTGTAATTGGGCCTGGCCAAGCCCAATCACGAGATAAAAATGTTTTTTAAAGATTCTCTTTTTAGGGTTAGCTAAACGAGAAAACCCCCTTGTTCTTATGGGACGTAAAACGAAGGAAAATTCAACACATCGTTCTTCTGGAAAAAAGGAAAACCAATCTTTTAAATTTTGGAAAAGAGGAAAACTACTCACATCGTTCTTTTTTGGAAAGAACGGAAAACCAATAACTACTCACATCGCTCTTTTTTGGAAAAAATGGAAAACCAAAAGCTACTCACATCGTTTTTGGGAAAAACGGAAAACCAAAGGCTACTCACATCGTTTTTGGGAAAAACGGAAAACCAAAGGCTACTCACATCGTTTTTGGGAAAAACGGAAAACCAAAGGCTACTCACATCGTTTTTGGGAAAAACGGAAAACCAAAAAAGTTATCGCTGCAGCGACTAAGGACCTGCGCGGTTAGTGACGCAGACCCCGCCGGCTAAAGATGGCGAGCCTGTTTCTTTTTGTTTTTGAAAATTCTATTTTTCGAAAGCTGAGGATCTGCGCGGCTAGTGACGCAGACCCCGCCCGCTGAGGGTGGGCGAGCCCATTTTGAATTTCTTATTTTGCCTATGTAGAAGGGTTTTTGTGATTACAACCTGTTGGTGGGTCGCAATATTTCCTAATCAGGTGTGTCCTATAAGTGGGTCCACACTGTGTATATTTTTAACGACATTGCAAAATACCGTTCTTGGGAAAGAAATATCAAGATAACAGATATTTTACACAAAATAGGTGATTGCGCGTGCCCGACAGCGAATATTCGCTGTCTGGGAAGCATTTTCAGCGCCCAACTCTGGGCGCGAGAATTTCTAACGCCCAGAGCTGGGCGTTGAAAATGCGAAGGGGAGACGGGTCTTTAAATTCGCGGACCGTCTCCTTCCTTTCCCATTTTCACCATTTTCGCTCAAGCTCCTCACCTCTTTCAACTGATTTCTTGCTCGTTTCTTCGCTTTTCTTTACGAATTCTACTCCAAATCACTTCCTAATCTTCCCAATGTAAGTAATTTTCAGTAATTTTGAGCTTTTTTGTCAATTTCAGTATTTTTGTCAAGTATTTTTATGCATGAAATTGATTTGGGGGTTTTTGATTTTGTGCCCCTTTCCTTCAATTTAGATAGTTGGAAATGTTCCTCATAACATGTTAATTAGTTTGTGCATGTTAATTTTCGCAAGTGTGTTGATTCTTGTTGAATTTGGGCATTTTCATGCTAGCCCCCAAGTATACCTACGACTCTAGTGTTTTCTTACAATGTAGGTGTTTTTGGTATATTGCTTGCGTTCCTCATAATTCATGAATGACAAGTTATGGAAGAATTTTCATTTTGTTGGAGTTAATTAAAAAAAATTCACTTACGGAATTTTTGCTTGATATGAACTTAGTATCATGTCTTAGGGAACAAAAAATGTATGACTCCATTTTATGAGTGGAATGCACTCCTTTAGTGATTGGTGTGAGTCCCAGTTTTGTTAAAGGTATAATGCCTTATTGTATTATTGATCAGCATGCCTGACGAGTCGTCACCTCCTTCCGGTGGCCACGAGGAGCGTGGTATGACGCGTCAGTCTACTGGCGCGGGTCCCCTATGGGTGGGTCCTGAGCTCTACGATGGTCGTGATCTGCACTACGACCTAGAGCACCACGTGACTTCCCGCCTTCACGCGAGGAGAGAGACTACGGTTCGCGGCTACGGCGCAGCGACGAGTTTTTAGTTTCCTGAGCTCGGACGCCCAGGCTTTGGTGAGGGCGAGCTCACTGTTTCCGGTTGTCGAGACCTTCTGGGAGATACTTCGGCTTAACATCTCCCTGTCCTTTCTACGGTCGTTCATGAGGTGGTGGTGGGATACCACCAACACCTTCCATTTTCCTTGGGGTGAGATGACGATCACTCCCGAGGACTACACGGCCTTGACGGGCTTGACCTTTACAGGGAACTCCGTTCGTCTGAGGTCGGATGGCCCACCGCCGACTGTTGCTGAGGGTACCAGGCTCCTGGGCTCGTGGATGGGCAGGAGATTGCCTTCGTACCAGCCCCGTGGGATACCTTTCCCTGACCTGATGTGGGCCTTAGAGCATGGGGTAGAGGAGTCGCCTTCGAGACAGGCTCGGCTGTTCTACCTCCATTTTATTACTTCCACTTTTCTATCGGGTCCGACTGACACCTTTGACCCGAGGTGGATAGGCATGGTGGAAGACGTGTCTACACTGGGTGACTATTGCTGGGGCGATTTGGGCTATGCGACGCTCGTCGGCCAGATGAGTTTGGCGGTGCGCGACTTGGACCCGAGTAGACGTCACTTTGTCATTACATTAGCGGGAGTGCCGCGTTTGATCGAGGTATGTTCCTAGACTTTCTTTTGTTTTCTCGCTTTTACCGGGCATCTTTTTTGATGTTTTATTGTCTTTTCCTTTTGTAGCTGTGGGCCTTTGAGCACTTACCTTGGCTGGCTCACCGAAAGGGGCAGAGGCCTTTGGAGTACCCTGCCGGTCGTCGTTGGGGTTGGAAGAAGAAGCTGACAGTGCGTCCACCGCCCGATACCGTGTGGGACCTCATTTGGGACGGGAACCCTAAGCATGTGCAGAATCGTATCCTCTATCTCGTATTTCGTCATTCTTTTTATTTTCTATGTGCGAGATCTGACCGTGTTTGTACAAAAACAGGTGGTTTGGACCCCATGGCTCTCTTTTAGGGGTACTTATGCTTCGGTCAGGGATAGTCATGCCCTGAGCCAGATGCGGGTCTTGTTCGTCGGCCGCCGGGACCCTGTCTGGTACCTGGGAGAGCGGGTACGTATGCAGACGGTCGGGGCTTTTTCGGTGCCTAGGCCTCCGCCTGCGACCATGCTGTCTACTCGTTCGATAGGCGAGTCGTGGAGGGTCCACTCGAGGACTGGCGTGCCGGCGACGGAGTTGGTGATAGAGGGAGCTAGCTATTATCAGTTTATCCAGGATTCTCTTCGTCTCCCGGAGCCTGGCGCTGTAAGTTGCCCTCGCTTTTCATATTGATTTTAGTGTTTTCATACTCATGCCCATGTGTTTATGTCTACTGTGTTTTGTGCAGGAGTGTCCTGACCCTTCGTTGGGGGGATGGGTGCTTCCCGATGCTCGGATCTCGTATACCGGAGAGAGTGGATCCGAGATTGTGGAGACTTTCCCGGAAGACCGGGTTTTCCATGCTCCGCTCCCTGAGGGAGTACAGGCGGTATGCACCTTTTATTTGTGCACCCTTCTTATATCTTTCTTTTTTCTTTTGTTACTAACTTTCCTGTTTCAGGTTCCGGCCCGTACGGCCAACGTGATGGTGGGGGTGATCAACCGGTTGAAGTCCGCGTTGGTTCGGGCCCGATCTGCACTTTTTTGCAGGAGCCCCCACTCTACTTGGGTAATGTGCCCTCTTTTTTCTTTTGATCTGTACCTTTTGTTTGGCTTTCTGTTACTCACCCTCTTTTTGTCTTTTCTTGTAGACGGGTGCTGGACGAGCCGGGGCCGACGATGCGGGTCCCTCGGGCGGGGGACACGGTCGTGAGAGAGAGAGGGCACGACACTCGCCCCTACGGCATCGCCGTTCCGATGCGGGGGTGAGTTCTTCCGGGGAGAGGTCCGAGCCGGAGCGTAGGCGACATTCCGTGTCGGTGGCCCGAGAGCCTAGCCCCGAGTTGCAATCACAGCCTCATTTTTGGGGTGATTCTGGCTGGGGGCCCTCATACCACGGGGAGTGGAGTGGATGGACCGGCGAGGCTTGGAGACATGGAGCCGATCACGAGTCTTAGGCTTACCTCCCGTTTTGTATATATTCATTCTTGTATTCCGCATGTATATATATTTTTTTTTGCGATTTATTTTGGTGCAAGAATGTTTTGAACCTTCCGTGGGCTTTGCTTTAACATATTATAGTAATATTAGCTTTCTAAACCAACGACGAATTTTGAAAAGAGAAAGAATTCCGTAAAAATAATGAGTTCATACAAGAGTGCACACATATTTTTAGACTAACCGACTACTTGGGGTATTACATATGCATGTTCACTATTTTTCGTTTTTCTGCCGACTCGTGCCATACTTCTTTGTTGGGCTTGTTCCTGAAGATTCTTGTGGCTTTGCTTTTCGTTCTATTTGCCCGTGCATGGGTTAGGGTATAGTGCCCTTTGCAATATCCTTTCTTCTTGATGCGTTGCATGACTTTATTATTTTTTAATTTTTATTGGACCGAATCCTTGATAAGGATTGCCTACGTATCTTGTCAGAATCAGGTCGCGCGTAGTTCTAGCTTTTTGAATTTTTTTTGAAAGGGTGTTCATTACACGTTTGCTTCCCCCCCAAGTGTTCGTGGTTCTTTTGATGGTTCGAAAAAGGAGTACGAACACTTGCAGAAGCGGGAGGATAGGTGGCAAGAGAGAACGACGCCCATACACGGGCGTAGGAAATATCGGCGCCCATGCCTGGGCGTGAAAAATAACAGCGCCCAGTCCTGGGCGTTAAAACATGGTCCTTCGCCTTTTTCTACTTTATCGAGTTTTATGCCGTTTGCTTAGAGTAATGTGCAGAATGCTTGCTTATGAGTCTTAACGTGTTTTATTAGATGCCTTAACTCCGGACTGAATTTTATTAAATATAGTACTTTTTCAATTGGTCTAAGTTCGTGAGGTTAGCGAATTCCGCTCCATCTATGTCAGCTAGTTGGACTGCTCCGCCAGGTAGGATGGTCTTCACAAAGTATGGTCCTGTCCAGTTAGGCCGGAATTTTCCTCGAGGGTCCGTAGTAGGTGCGCGGACTTCTTTTAATACAAAATCGCCTTCTTTGATATTTCGAGGTTTGACTCTTTTGTTGAATTGCCTTGCGATGCGCTTTTGATACACTTGCACGTGATGTAAAGCTCTCAACCTCCGTTCGTCTAAAAGGACGAGCTCGTCGTACCTAGCTTGAACCCAATCAGCCTCGGGTAGCTTGCTTTCTAGGACGATCCGGAGGGAGGGAATTTCCAACTCGATCGGTTGAACTACTTCCATTCCGTATACCAAGGAGTAGGGTGTTACTCCAATGGAGGTGCGGATTGAGGTTCGATAGCCCCATAATGCGAAGTGTAATTTGTTGGGCCAATCCTTATAATTTTCGGCCATTTTTTCGATTATGACTTTAATATTTTTGTTGGCCGCCTCTACCGCGCCGTTCATTTGCGGCCTGTAGGGAGAGGATTTATGGTGTTTGACATGATATTTTTCGAGCAGGTCTTAGACTTTGGCCCTAAAGTGGGAACCTTGGTCACTTATGATCTCATGTGGAACCCCGTATCGACAGAATATGTTCTTTTTTAGGAATCGAGCGACATGTTTGGCCGTTAATTTTGCATAGGAGACTGCCTCTACCCATTTAGTGAAGTAATCAATTGCGACTAAAACGTACTCATGTCCCCCTACGCCTGTTGGTGTTACCTTGCCGATTATATCTATACCCCAGGTGGAAAAGGGCCATGGAGAAGTGAAGGTGTATAGTTCTGAGGGAGGCAAATGGTTAAGGTTACTGAAGATTTGGCATTTCGGGCAAGTTTTTACAAAGTGATGGCAATCGGTTTTCATAGTGGTCCAATAGTACCCTGAGCGGGATATTTTTCGGGATAGCATTTTTCCGTTCATATGGGGTCCGCACACGCCGTTATGGTATTCTTCCATTAGTCTTTGGGCTTGGTTTTGGTGGACACAAAGTAACTTGATTTTATTCGGCGTGTACTTGTACAGTTCTCCCAGAATTATGCTATATTGTGAAGCGAGGAGGCGTAGGGCCTTTTGTGCTCGCGGGGAGGTGTTTGGGGGGAATTCCCCACTTGTTTTGTAACGAAGGATGTCCGTATACCATGGTTCTTCTTCGGTGTTTTCAGGTTCGAAGTCTATGGCACAGCAATAAGCCGGCTCTTTCATTCGCTCGACCCGAAGGGTCATCCCGTCCCATTCATTCGGGATGTTGAGCATTGAAGCTAGCTTCGCTAGTGCATCCGCGAATTGGTTGTCGTCTCTTGGTAAGTACGTATACTCGATTTTTTCAAATTGCTCGACTATTTGGTCTAAGTGAGCTTGATATTTTGAGAGACTAGTGCTTCGGACCTTCCATCTTTTGGATATATGGTTTATTATTAGGGAAGAATCCCCGAAGACTTGTAGATGTTTGACTCCGAGGCTAACTGCGGACTCTAACCCAACTATGCAAGCCTCGTATTCGGCGGCGTTGTTTGTGGCCTCGAAGTCAAGTTTGACGGAAATTGGTATATGGGCCCCTTCGGGACTAACTAGGAGAACTCCGACGCCGCATCCATTCTGGTTGGACGCGCCATCGAAGTATAGTTTCCAATAGTCGTCTCGTATCATCAGAAGTTCCTCGCCAGGGAGGAGGTAAGCTTCCGTGGTTTCCTCATTCGTGGCATGCTCGGCCAGGAATTCGGCTATCGCTCTTCCTTTGATTGTTTTTTCTGGCATGAATTTTAGGTCAAATTCTGAGAGCATGACTAGCCACTTGGATAGGCGACCATTTAGGGCGGGCTTTTCGAACATGTATTTTAAGGGGTCTAGTTGTGACACTATATGAACAGTGTGGGCCAATAGGTAATGTCTGAGTTTTTTGGATGCCCAGACGTGGGCGAGGCAGGTTTTCTCAAGTTCTGTGTATCTCGTCTCGTACTGTATGAACTTCTTGCTCAAGTAGTAAATGGCTCGCTCGGATCCATGTACACACTGTTAGAGCATAGCTCACGCTGCAGTATCCGTGACGGTTAGGTATAGACGTAAAGGGATTCCAAGCAAAGGCGGGGAGAGGACGGGTGGTTTGCTTAGGTATTCTTTGATTTTATTGAAGGCAGTTTGGCATTGTTCATCCCATTCGACTTTTTCTTCTTTTCTTAATTTTTTGAATATTGGCTCACAAGTCATAGTAAGCTTGGAAATGAACCTACTAATGTATTGCAGCTTTTCTATGAAGCCCCTTATCTGTTTTTCAGTTTTTGGTGGGGGCATTTCGGTAATGGCTTTGATCTTGGATGGGTCAATCTCGATTCGTCGCGTACTAACAACATATCCTAGCAATTTTCCAGAGGTTACCCCGAAAACAAATTTTTGTGGATTTAGTCTCATGTTATATTTCAAGATTCGGGTGAAGAACTTTTTAAGTGCCGGGAGGTGACCGTGCCGGTCTTTAGATTTGACGATCATGTCGTCCACATAGACCTCGATTTCTTTATGTATCATGTCATGGAGTAACGTGGTGGCTGTTCTCTGATAGGTGGCCCCCGCGTTTTTCAAACCAAAAGGCATTACAGTGTAACAATATGTACCCCAAGGGGTAATGTGTTAGGTTATGATACATATGACAATTCATAAATCATGCGGAAAAACCATAAAGCCAGGAAAACATATTATTTACACATAATCATTTAGCATAGTTTAGATGCATACTCTTTGTTGCGTGCCTTCCCTAGCTGCGCCCGAACCGAACAAGAACAAGTCTTTAGGACTCCAAGTGTCGTCCCTCCGTAGATAGTCCACAGCACGTCCGGATCCGCCTTAAGATTGACCAACTAGAATCGCCCTTAAGGTGCTACTTATTTTCGGCTAAATGGGCAAGAGTTATGGCTGATTTTTGTGCTTAAAAATCCTAGCTTTGAATACTTGAAAACTTATGTATAAATTTATGACCCTAGGCATATATTTATAGAACCTTGGAAAGGATTTCGAATCCTGTTAGAATACTAATTAATTAATTAGAATACTATTAGAACTCTAAATAATTAATTTAATCTTTTAGGATTAGGATTTAATCTATGCACGAATTCCGATAGCTTTAGGATTCGTATAGCACGTACACACGCACCGCACGAGCATCGCACGCCCATGCGCAAGCCTTGCGGCCCACGCTGTGCGCACGGCGCACAGGCCCACTGCCCGCAGCCCATTTGTGCGCGCGCGCCAGCCTTGGCTGGGACTGGCCTTGCGCTGGGCCTAGTCGAGGCATTGGCGTGTTGTTGGATGTGTGTGGCTTGCTGGGCGATGGCCTGGCTTCGTGCTGGGCCCTCGTCCGGCAGGCCTCGTCCGATGCTTATTCGTACGATACGCTTCCGATTAAATTCCCGGTTCCGGAATTCATTTCCGATACGAACAATATTTAACATTTTCGATTCCGGAATTAATTTCCGTTTCGAACAAATATTTAATATTTCCGTTTCCGGAATTATTTTCCGATTCCGATAATATTTCCGATTCTGACAATATTTCCGTTTCCAGCAATATTTCCGATTCCGGCAATATTTCCATTTCCGATAATATTTTCCGATACGTACCATGTTTCCGTTTCCGGCAACATCTACGACTTGGATAATATTTATATTTCCGATACGATCCATATTTCCGTTTCCGGCAATATCATCGTTTCCGGAGTATTCATTTCTTGCCTGTGACGATCTCAGCTCCCACTGAAACCAAGATCCGTCGATTCCGAATATCCATAGATGGAGTATTTAATGCCATTAAATACTTGATCCGTTTACGTACTATTTGTGTGACCCTACGGGTTCAGTCAAGAGTAAGCTGTTGATTAATATCATTAATTCCACTTGAACTGAAGCGGCCTCTAGCTAGGCATTCAGCTCACTTGATCTCACTGAATTATTAACTTGTTAATTAATATTGAACCGCATTTATTAGACTTAACATAGAATGCATACTTGGACCAAGGGCATTATTTCCTTCAGTCTCCCACTTGTCCTTAGGGACAAGTGTGCATTTCCTAATTCCTTTGTCGCTCGATGCTTGCTCTTGAACATAAGGTAAGAGTTGTCATCCTTATTATGTCCAGAGGTGTTCCTCGGTTTCAAAGTTCAACTGATCAAATAAACAGATAATCATAGCCTATGATTCATCCGAGCACGGCCATGCATTTCACAGTTTCTAGCTCTCCGAGTGGCCTTGTACAACTTTTAAGCATCTCATCCCGATTTATGGGAGGACAATCCCAATCTTGCGATCTTGAGATTAGACTTCGTTTGATAGGTGATTACCTGAGCGTTGCCTTTATAGCCTCCTTTTACGGTGCGACGGTTGGTCAACGTCAAAGTAACCAGTTCTCAAACAAGTAATCTCAAATCACTCAGGTATTGAGGATTTAGTGTCTAATAATTTTGATGAAATTTACTTATGACAGATTTTCATCTCTTACAGTAAAGTTTCATAGGTCTTGTCCGATACTAGTCTTCCCAAAGTAAGTATCTATGCAAATGATTATGACATTGCCATGTCCACATAGTTCAAGAAACAGAACTACTAGTCATCTTGCATTCTAATCGTCTAACATTTTCTATGCGTCCAATGTTATAGAAAACTCCGACTAGGGACCATTTTCAACCTTTGACATTCAAGTTCACTTGATAGACATTTCTTAGTCACAGGACTGGTCCTGACAGTCTATCTTGAATATATTGTCAAATTGAAGGGACTCATCATTTAATAAATCACAAATTAAATGGAAAAATGAATTCTTTTCATTTATTGTGAATGATTAACCAATAATGTTTTACAAAGATTTAAACTCTAAAACTTTAAAACATTAAACAGGGATATCAAAGCCATTCTCCAATATGCTTGATTCCCATAGCTGCAGTGTGCGAGTTGTGCTTCGCCTGCGGCAGAGGTTTAGTTAATGGATCTGATATGTTGTCATCAGTTCCAATCTTGTTTATCTCGACTTCTTTTCTTTCAACGAACTCTCGTAGAAGGTGAAATCTACGAAGTACATGCTTGACTCTCTGGTGGTGTCTAGGCTCCTTTGCCTGTGCAATAGCTCCGTTATTATCACAATACAGGGCTATTGGTCCTTTAATGGAGGGGACTACACCAAGTTCACCTATGAACTTCCTTAGCCATATATCTTCCTTTGCTGCTTCATGTGCAGCAATGTACTCCGCTTCAGTTGTAGAATCCGCAATGGTGCTTTGCTTAGCACTTTTCCAGCTTACTGCACCCCCGTTGAGGCAGAAGACAAACCCAGACTGTGATCTGAAATCATCTTTGTCGGTTTGGAAACTTGCGTCCGTATAGCCTTTAACAATTAATTCATCATCTCCACCATAGACCAGGAAGTCATCTTTGTGCCTTTTCAGGTACTTCAGAATATTCTAGGCAGCAGTCCAATGTGCCTCTCCTGGGTCTGACTGGTATCTGCTCGTAGCACTGAGTGCGTACGCAACATCCGGGCGTGTACATATCATAGCATACATTATTGAACCAATCAATGATGCATATGGAATCCCATTCATTCGTCTACGCTCATCAAGTGTTTTTGGGCACTGAGTCTTGCTTAGAGTTATTCCATGAGACATGGGTAGGTAGCTTCGCTTGGAGTCTGCCATCTTGAACCTATCAAGCACCTTATTGATATAAGTGCTTTGACTAAGTCCAATCATCTTTTTAGATCTATCTCTGTAAATCTTGATGCCCAATATGTACTGTGCTTCTCCTAGATCTTTCATCGAAAAACATTTCCCAAGCCAAATCTTGACAGAGTTCAACATAGGAATGTCATTTCCGATAAGTAATATGTCGTCGACATATAATACTAGGAAAGCAATTTTGCTCCCACTGACCTTCTTGTATACACAAGATTCGTCTGCGTTCTTGATGAAACCAAAGTCACTTACTGCTTCATCAAAACGTATATTCCAGCTCCTGGATGCCTGCTTCAATCCGTAGATTGACTTCTTTAGCTTGCATACCTTTTTAGCATTCTTTGGATCCTCAAACCTTCAGGCTGTGTCATAAACACAGTTTCTGTTAAAACGCCGTTTAAGAAAGCAGTTTTGACATACATCTGCCATATTTCGTAATCGTAATATGCAGCGATTGCTAACATTATCCGAATAGACTTTAGCATTGCAACTGGTGAAAAGGTTTCATCGTAATCCACACCGTGGACTTGCCTGTAACCTTTTGCAACCAATCTAGCTTTGAAAACTTCAAGTTTCCCATCCTTGTCCTTTTTCAGTTTGAAAACCCATTTGCTTCCAATGGCTTGGTAGCCATCTGGCAAATCGACCAAATCCCATACTTGGTTTTCAGACATGGAGTCTAATTCAGATTGCATGGCTTCTTGCCATTGCTTGGAGCTAGGGCTCGTCATAGCTTGTTTGTAAGTCGCAGGTTCATCACTTTGAAGTAATAGAACGTCATAGCTCTCGTTCGTCAAAATACCTAAGTACCTTTCCGGTTGAGATCTATATCTTTGCGATCTACGCGGGGTAACATTTCTAGATTGACCATGATTCTCACCAGATTCTTCTAAAGATCTCTGAGTTTCATCCTGAATGTCATCTTGAGCATTCTCTAGAGTTTGTTGTTCGACTCGAATTTCTTCGAGGTCTACTTTTCTCCCACTTGTCATTTTGGAAATGTGATCTTTCTCCAAAAAGACACCATCTCGAGCAACAAACACCTTGTTCTCAGATGTATTGTAGAAGTAATACCCCTTTGTTTCCTTTGGATAGCCCACAAGGATACATTTGTCAGATTTTGGATGAAGTTTGTCTGAAATTAATCGTTTGACGTATACTTCACATCCCCAAATCTTCAGAAAAGACACATTTGGAGGCTTTCCAAACCATAATTCATATGGAGTCTTTTCGACAGCTTTAGACGGAGCTCTATTTATAGTGAGTGCAGCTGTATTTAGTGCATGTCCCCAAAATTCTAATGGAAGTTTGGCCTGACCCATCATTGACCTGACCATGTCTAGCAAGGTTCTGTTCCTCCGTTCCGACACACTGTTCCATTGTGGTGTTCCAGGAGGAGTCAATTCTGATAGAATTCTACATTCTTTCAGATGGTCATCAAATTCATAGCTCAGATATTCACCGCCTCTATCAGACCGCAGTGCCTTAATCTTCTTGCCTAGTTGATTCTCTACTTCACTCTGAAATTCCTTGAATTTGTCAAAGGATTCAGACTTATGCTTCATTAGGTAGACATAACCATATCTACTGAAGTCATCAGTGAAAGTGATAAAGTAGCTGAAACCACCTCTAGCATTTGTACTCATTGGTCCACATACATCTGTATGGATTAAACCCAATAGTTCATTTGCTCTTTCTCCAACTTTAGAGAAAGGTTGCTTTGTCATTTTGCCAAGTAAACATGATTCGCATTTACCATAATCCTCTAAGTCAAATGGTTCTAGAATTCCTTCCTTTTGAAGTCTTTCTAAGCGTTTCAAGTTTATATGGCCTAATCGACAATGCCACAGATAGGTGAGATCTGAATCATCCTTTTTGGCCTTTTTAGTATTTATGTTATATACTTGTTTGTCGTGATCTAATAAATAAAGTCCATTGACTAACCTAGCAGATCCATAAAACATCTCTTTAAAATAAAACGAACAACTATTGTCTTTTATTAAAAAGGAAAATCCCTTAGCATCTAAGCAAGAAACTGAAATGATGTTTTTAGTAAGACTTGGAACATGGAAACACTCTTCCAGTTCCAAAACTAGCCCGGAGGGCAACGACAAATAGTAAGTTCCTACAGCTAATGCAGCAATCCGTGCTCCATTTCCCACTCGTAGGTCGACTTCACCCTTGCTTAACTTTCTACTTCTTCTTAGTCCCTGTGGATTGGAACATAAGTGTGAGCCACAACCTGTATCTAATACCCAAGAGGTTGAATTAGCAAGTATACAGTCTATAACGAAAATACCTGAAGATGGAACGACTGTTCCGTTCTTCTGATCTTCCTTTAGCTTTGGACATTCTCTTTTGTAATGGCCTATTCCATCACAATAAAGATAGCTTGATGTGGACTTGTCCTGCTTTGATTTAGCATCGCCCTTGGACTTTCCACTTTTCTTGAACGGTCTCCTTCTAGCCTTGAGTAAATCTTTGGCTTCACAGTCCAGTATTATTTCAGCCTTTCTGACAAGGTGAACAAATTCTGCAACTGTTTCTTCTCTTGGTTCACTTAGGTATAGTTTGTTGAAGCGACCAAACCCACTGTGTAGTGAATTGAGCAAGATAGAGACTGCCATCCTTTCGCTTATTGGTGTTCCTAGTAGACTCAGGCGATCAAAGTATGAACGCATAAGATCCACATGGAACCTCAGTGGGACGCCTACCCTCTGTTTAGTGCGAAGGAGCTGAACATGTGTTTCTTGGACTTCCATCCTATAACACCTGTTGGGAGAACTAACCTTTAGACCAGACATTGATTCAATCAACTCATGGACGTTGAGGTCCCTGTCCTCCGTGCTTCCACGACAGATATCCCTCAGATTCTTGATGAGCGTAAAAGGTTCATAGGCTACAAACCTTCTAGCCCAATCATCAGGGATATTGTTCAGCATGAGACTCATAACCATTTTGAGATCCGCATCCCAGGCGTAAAATCTCTCAGGGGTCATGTCTCTGGCATAGTAGCTTGGCATGGGATGTGACAGTACATACTCAAGTCCATTGAGTTTGACTATTTCAACTAGCTTAGCTTCCCATTCAAGAAAATTTGCCAGGTTCAGCTTGACCATAAGCTCAGAACCCATGATGATGTTTTAATTGTTGTTTGCCATATTTAAAACTACAATTAAAAAGAATAAACAAATAAATAATCATTCGCAGTTTCTCTTAATAAACTTAAATTCTGGCATACATGCATAATTCAATGTTCATTAAGCATTTTATTCAAGTTATGTGTTCCGGCAGGTGTGAATAAAATGATTCCAAGATCCTAAAATCATTGAAGAACTAAGCACAGTTTGTCGACTTAATCCTAAAACATCTTAGGTAAGCAAAAGCCTTTTGCTAATAGTCTAGAAACTATTCTTGGTTGATAGGTACGTCTAAGAACTTATTAGGTAAACCTATCGATTTTGCCACGACATAAAAGGACTCCTTACTTATATCGTTGAGTTTCACCAAAACTAACATGTACTCACAATTATTTGTGTACCTTGCCCCTTTAGGACCAATAAGTAACACCTCGCTGAGCGAAAACTATTACTAGATTGATGTAAAGGATATCCAAGCAAGTGTATATTTTGGCATGGCACCTTTTAACTCAATTTTTAAGTTTGGAACTTAAGGCTCTTACTATGTTGGTTAGATTTTAAGTGAACTAAAATCCTTAATCATGCAACATAATCAAGCTTTTGATCTCATGCATTTTAAGACATATTTAAAAGCAATAAATAACTTAAAACATGCATAAGATAAATGTGATCTAGTATGGCCCGACTTCATCTTGAAAATTTAACTTCAAAGTCCGTCTTGAAAATCTCCGTGGGAGGCACCATTTTCTTCAAATAGAATAAGCTATAATTAAAACTAATTACAACTATTTGATGGTACGCAGACCATTTTGAATTGAAAAACAACTTGGTACTTTAGACCAATTACATTCAAATTAATGGTACGCAGACCATATTTTCTATCCTATTTGGGTCATACTAGTCACTTCATAACCTGCAAAACAGTACATATACAATATATACCATTCACCCATTCATTATCATGAATGACCCACATAGCTGGTTAGTAAAACACATCATGCATCACGTAAACATTTGCAGCAATTAATCAAGGGCACCAATTATCTACAAATTATTAAGTCCTTATTAATTCTAATCAAGTTGTTTTAACCTTAAGGATTTGTAGACCTAATCAAGAGTATATGACTAAAAAGGGCTCCCACTTAAACCAATAAATTCATATGCTTTACTAATTTTAAACATAAAATTGTATTTCTAGTCTAACCGGAAACATACAAATTTAATTAAAATTTAAAGCTCATATAAATTTATAATTGAATCCAAAAAGTTTAATTTAATTTCAGTCGTATTTAAATTAATTCATGATTTTAATTTTAGTAAAATAATTAGAATAAATAAAATTTATTATAATTACAATATTCAAACTTAAAATCCAAGAAAATAATTTAAATTATTAATTTTAAAATTAATTAAAATTACGTAAACTGAAATTTTCAAATTAAAATTTCAAAACGATCTAATCGTAACGCAACAACCCCACGCAACGCACGCCCATGGGCCACACGCACACAGCCATCGCTGGCCATGTGCGCGCAGCCCATGCGCTGTGTTGCATTGCTGCTGCTCAACATCGCAAGGCATCACGCATGGTGCTCGCTGCGCGCGCCAGCGCTCGACGCACGAGCATGCTGCCGCAGCCCATCGCTGGGCGCAGCACTCATCCCACGTCGCAACACGCACTCGCACGCCATCGCTGGGCGCAGCGCTCGTCGCACGCGCAACAAGCGCTCGCACGCCATCGCTGGGCGCAGCGCTCGTCGCACGCACAACAAGCACTCGCACGCCATCGCTGGGCGTAGCGCTCGTCGCACGCACAACAGCGCTCGCTGCGCGCGAGCGATCGATGCTTGGCGCAGCACTCGTGGCACGCGAGCTTGCGCTCGCTGCGCACGAGGCTCCGCACGCTTGCGCGAGGCAGTGCGCGCTGTGGCGCAGCTCGCTTGCTGCCTACACGCGACTGCTCGTGCCTTGCCCTCGCCCTCGCCCATTCGCTCATCGCACACAGCCCACGACACAAGGCAGGGCTGCTGCCTTGTGCTCGTGCACCATGGCCTTGCTCATTGCATTCGTACCGCATGGGCGACGAGCTCCCTTGCTCGTCGTCACATGCCCGCACTATACAACACCCCTTAAGGGTAACACGTAGCGTCCATTGCTTTGTGCGTGCAAGTTATATGAGCGAATCGCATAAAAAATTTAAAATTTATATTAAAAATTAATGACAAATTAATAAATAATATTAATTTCATAATTTTAGTGCGAAAAATCGAAAATTTATTATTCAATTGATTTCCGATTAACATGGATTCAAGTCTAGGTCATAAAAATTTAAAATTTAACATAAATTTACAATTTTTATGGTGGTTTTTAATCATAGGTATCTAATTAAATTATAACTAATTATGAAAATCAAATTAATTCTAAATTATTCCAATTTTCAACAAATTAATCATAATTACAAATTAGATTGCATAATTAACAAGGTTAGGCATTCAAACTTGTTAAACATATACAGTAGGTCAATCAAAAATTCAAGATTTATCAACAAGAATCGCAAATATTTAATTTAACATCTTAAATTTACGAAATTTTGCATTCGAAAAACTAAAACCTCCGAAAAGTCATAGTTAGGCTTCGAATTTGAGAATTCTGGGTTCGGCCAAAAAATATAACTTTTGTCAAAATTTTAGAATGCCTTTTACATGCGGAATTGACACAAAAATCACTCGATTTGGATGAGTAACGAAGAAACTGCCGAAAAACTGCGTACGTATAATTAAATAAACGCAATTTGCAATTAATTAACAATTACGAAACTTAATCACCCCTTTTAATTCTTGCAAATTTGTAATATTTAACCATGTTCATGCAATTTAGATTATGAAAATAATAAGAGGCTCGTGATACCACTGTTAGGTTATGATACATATGACAATTCATAAATCATGCGGAAAAACCATAAAGCCAGGAAAACATATTATTTACACATAATCATTTAGCATAGTTTAGATGCATACTCTTTGTTGCGTGCCTTCCCTAGCTGCGCCCGAACCGAACAAGAACAAGTCTTTAGGACTCCAAGTGTCGTCCCTCAGTAGATAGTCCACAGCACGTCTGGATCCGCCTTAAGATTGACAAACTAGAATCGCCCTTAAGGTGCTACTTATTTTCGGCTAAATGGGCAAGAGTTATGGCTGATTTTTGTGCTTAAAAATCCTAGCTTTGAATACTTGAAAACTTATGTATAAATTTATGACCCTAGGCATATATTTATAGAACCTTGGAAAGGATTTCGAATCCTGTTAGAATACTAATTAATTAATTAGAATCCTATTAGAACTCTAAATAATTAATTTAATCTTTTAAGATTAGGATTTAATCTATGCACGAATTCCGATAGCTTTAGGATTCGTATAGCACGTACACACGCACCGCACGAGCATCGCACGCCCATGCGCAAGCCTTGCGGCCCACGCTGTGCGCACGGCGCACAGGCCCACTGCCCGCAGCCCATTTGTGCGCGCGCGCCAGCCTTGGCTGGGACAGGCCTTGCGCTGGGCCTGGTCGAGGCATTGGCGTGTTGTTGGATGCGTGTGGCTTGCTGGGCGATGGCCTGGCTTCGTGCTGGGCCCTCGTCCGGCAGGCCTCGTCCGATGCTTATTCGTACGATACGCTTCCGATTAAATTCCCGGTTCCGGAATTCATTTCCGATACGAACAATATTTAACATTTTCGATTCCGGAATCAATTTCCGTTTCGAACAAATATTTAATATTTCCGTTTCCGGAATTATTTTCCGATTCCAATAATATTTCCGATTCTGACAATATTTCTGTTTCCGGCAATATTTCCGATTCCGGCAATATTTCCATTTCCGATAATATTTTCCGATACGTACCATGTTTCCGTTTCCGGCAACATCTACGACTTGGATAATATTTATATTTCCGATACGATCCATATTTCCGTTTCCGGCAATATCATCGTTTCCGGAGTATTCATTTCTTGCCTGTGACGATCTCAGCTCCCACTGAAACCAAGATCCGTCGATTCCGAATATCCATAGATGGAGTATTTAATGCCATTAAATACTTGATCCGTTTACGTACTATTTGTGTGACCCTACGGGTTCAGTCAAGAGTAAGCTGTGGATTAATATCATTAATTCCACTTGAACTGAAGCGGCCTCTATCTAGGCATTCAGCTCACTTGATCTCACTGAATTATTAACTTGTTAATTAATACTGAACCGCATTTATTAGACTTAACATAGAATGCATACTTGGACCAAGGGCATTATTTCCTTCATAATGAAAGTTGTTTTTTCCATGTCTTCTTCTGCCATGAGTATTTGGTTATATCCGGCGTACCCGTCCATAAAGGAGAGGAGCGCGTGCTCTGCGGTGTTGTCTACTAGTATGTCAATATGAGGTAGAGGGAAGTCATCTTTGGGACTGGCTTTGTTGAGGTCTCGAAAGTCTACGCACATTCGCACTCGTCCATCTTTTTTAGCTACGGGGACAATATTGGCCACCCATTCTGGGTAGTTGGAGACTTTTATAAAGTCGGCGTCTAATTGTTTAGTGACTTCTACTTTTATTTTCAAGGCTATCTCTGGTTTGAGCCGCCGTAGCTTTTGTTTTACTGGCTTCATTTTGGGATCTAGCGGAATTTTATGCTCAGCGATTTCTCGATCTATTCCTGGCATGTCTTTGTAGGACCAAGCAAAGACACCCTCAAATTCCCGCAAAGTGGAGATTAGATCGGCCTTTTCACTGGGAGTTAAGGTGAGGCCAATTTTAATGATTTTAGGATTTTCTTCTGTTCCAATATTTACCGATTCCGTGTCCTCAATTATAGGAGTTTTGAGTTCTTGTTCACTTACAGCTTTTATTAGTTCGGTATATTCCTCTTCTGGCTCTTTTTCGTGCTTATTAGTGGCGAGACATTCTGCATTATTACTCGGATTTTTAAGCGGCATATACTCAAAAGTTTTGTTTATCTTATTAAAGTCATGAAGCATTACATCAAAAAGATCTCCCGGAGTAGAGATTTCCGGGTCTAAACTATTTTTGGGAGGGGTTACAATTTTGCTAGGTTCGGACTCAGAGTCAGACTCGGATTCAGACTCTAATTCTTCGTACATCGGACCCTCTCCCGCAGATATCTTGAACTTCATCCCACGAGCATTAGTCCATTTGAAAGTCTTGCGCCACCCTCGTTGGATTTGGTCATCTTTTGAGGGCGATGGAGCGATCAATTTAGTAGGATCGAACACTTTATCTTGAAGAGCTAATGCCATAATTTCTGTTTCATTCTTCGCTCTTTTCTTTTCTAACCCAAACAATAGCCCGAAAGCATGTGAGTTGGGGAGCGTTTTTGGCATAGCACCATTCTTTGGGGCGAGTGGCCTTTGAGAACGTAAAGGGTCGTGTCCCAGAGCACGCATCTCTTGGGTTTGTGCGACCTCTAGGTATAGATGTTCGGGATATGCTTCTTCCATCGCGTTCCTTGATGGCTATCACGGGCAGGTATTCAGGGGCCCTGCATTATTGTTGTGGAGTAGGAGACACATTAATTTGTTTCGTGAGTCGGTTTTTTAGACATTCTATGACTACCCTTAAGTCGGACTAGTATATTTGGACTGCTATGTGTGCACTTTGAACTCTTTATGTTTTCGAAAATCTTTGCCCGTGTGACATTCATAATTATTTGCATGTTCGATTTTTAGTGCCGAGCATTGTCGTCGTAGGAGGCCTAACAACGACGCAAAGAGTTATTAATTTTTTACGAGTCGCTTTTGAAATCGAGTGCTTTTCTTACGCCTTCGTAGCAATTCTTTTTACGAACATTTTTTTGTGCTACGTATTTTCCTTTGGCGCGGGCACCGAGGCTGCTACGCCTGACCAGAAGGCCAAGCAGCAACTTCAGCGCCCAGCGTCGGGCGTGAGAAATTCTGGCGCCCAGCCAGGGGCGTTGAAAATGCGTCCCTGGCTGATTCTCGTTTTCTGTTTGCGTCTACTTTTGATAATGCGACTTCGATTTGCGTGCTTGCCTAATAACGTCCTTTACGCGTTGTGCAGCGTTCGTGGGATTCGTTACAGGCCATCCCGAGCGGACGCTTATTTTTGTGGCGATCATTCGGGTTTGCGGAACACGTATTTCGGTATAACTCTTTGGCAAATTAGTCTATGAATGTTTGGGCAATTTTTAAGGTCGTTGGTTTTCTAGGATAGTTTGTCACACACAATCACATATTTCGCTACACATAACTAACATTCATCATGAGGCGATAATAACATGTCATGTAGTTTATGATAGGCTTCTATGGGTAGTTATTTGCGCCTGGCTTGGTACCGCTTCTATCGTAGATCCAACACATGCCCCGGTCGAGGTAGTGTCTTCAACAGACGAATTTCGCTCAAGAGGCCAACCCGCAAGTGCAAGCCAAGGGGGCATGCAGGCGAGAGGGACCTAATGGGCGAGCGTAGGGGTGCTTATGAGCTTACAGAACTCGTGAGTTACTCGAACTCGACTCGGTCAAAACTCGGTCAAAGTTTGACTCGAGCGAGCTCGACTCGAAAATCTAACGAGTCGAGTTGAGTTACTCGATACTCGACTCGAGAAGCTCGTGAGACTCGAATTATTTAAACATATATAATTTTTCTGAAAATATGAATGTTTTATTTCAACACTTTTACTCATATATTTAAATGTTTTTCCTACAAAAAAAAGAAAAAAAAATATATAAAGGGAGATAAAATAATCAAATAACTAATCTAAACCGTTCATCTAGGTCCTCTAGGAGATCTAGAGTCTTCTTTAGTCTCTCCAAGTCTCCAGTCTCCACTCTCCAATATTTCACTCTCAAAACCTAGTCAATCTCGAACTACAGACTACCGTCGTTTCCTCCTCAGTCCTACCCGAGCTCCATATTCTTCAAAGCAAAGCACTCTTGACTCGTTCTCATAGTCTCATCTCTTTCTATCACTCTTTCGACCGATCATCTGCATTTCTCAAGGTTAGTTTTTACCATCATCTCTTTGTTTTTCATCGTTGTTTAGTTCTTTACTTATTTGTAATTTATGTGAATTATGTGATGATTTATTGGAAAAAATTGAATGGCCTGTTATTTTTTTGTAGTTTTATTAGTGGGTGAATGGTGATTGTTGGGTGATTCTAATTAAAGAAATCATGGAGCACTCGTAGCAGCGAATAGTCTCTGTTTTCTATGGTTTTTGACTTGTTTATTAGATTGATTTTAATTTATTGAATTATAGAATGTTCCACAAAAACATTCGTGGATGAGTTAAGTGATTACATCCATTTTAGCTTATTAAGCTACTTTGTCTTCTTCTTGCTTTACTAATTGAAATAACCATTATTATCATGGTAGATTACATTATTAAAGAGTATTGTTTATATTCATGTACTTCGTATGTGGAGGTAAACTATTCAATTTTTTGGAACCCAATTAGGCCTAGTTCTTTTTAACATTTTTTTTACGAGAATTCAAGAAAAGTAAGTGCTACATATGCCATAATAAGTGTAGACCAGCTTAATTTTACTGGTTCTAAATTTCTAATACCAAACAAAGCACACCTTATACAGTCAGTCAGTTAGTGTTTTAAAATTGCATCTTTTAGATGACAAATTTTTTTTTGAGATGACAGATTCATCCTATACTAGCTTGCAAGAAGCCTAAATCTATATCATTTATCAGTGTCATTAATTTGGTTGTTTATTAGCTTGTATGTACTACTCTAATAGAATTCTTAATGTATTTAGTGACGTATAATATCGTTCATATGTATTTCAGGATGACCAATTCTTCAAGTGGACCACAAGCATCGTCAACGCCTGTAGGCTCTTCAAGAGTAGAGGAGTTTAATGTGAATCCTGAGGATTTGTTTCCTATGGAACCAAATGAGGATGAAGGTGAAGATGTGAATGCAACAGGTGGTGAGCACACTCCCAGCACTACATCGAAAGAAACAGAGGTAGAAAACTCATTCCAAGCTTACAAGAGACCAAGAAGATCAAAAGTCTGGAATGATTTTCTTGAACCTGAATTAATCAAAGGGAAATGGAAAGTAAGGTGTAAGTATTGCAACAGTCCTCTTTCGATCTTGGTATCTAAAAGTACTAGTCATTTGAGTCGACATGTTTGTCCGAATAAGACGTTGCATATGAAACAACAGCAATTGATTAACTTTATGCCATCTGATAAAAGTGCTGGTGCAAACCATTCTGAATTTGTTAGTGCTTTGTATAATGGTAATATTGACATGATAAAGATGAGAGAGGGGATAGCACATTGGATCACCATGCATGAGCATCCTTTCACTACTGTAGAAGAGGAGGGCTTCAATTTGATGCTAAAACGGGGAATACCACAATGGACAAGTGTGTCTCGTCACACTATAAGGACAGACTCCTTCAAAGTGTACGACATTGAGAAGAAGAAACTGAAAGCATTGTTGAAAACAGTAGATCGAATTAGCTTGACTACAGATTTGTGGCGATCAAGGCCTCAAAAGATCGAATACATGGTTTTAACAGCTCATTTTGTAGATCCGCAATGGAAGCTTCCAAAGCGGGTGCTCAATTTTGTCCACTTGCCTCCTCCTCGTAAAGGTCCTAATATAGCAGATTGCATCTTAATATGCTTAAGAGAGTGGCAAATTGAAGACAAAGTAAGTGTGCTTGTATTTTTTTTTCCTAATACTCAGTATGTATTAGTTGTGATTGGAGTCTTAAACTAATGAAATGTTTTTTTGAATCTCTTAGATTTTCACAATCTCGGTGGACAATGCAACTGCAAATGATTCTTGTATTCAGATTTTGAAGGATAATTTTGCATCTAATGGAAGGTTGTTATGCAATGGAAGGTTATTTCATGTGCGTTGTTGTGCACATATCCTCAATATAATGGTTCAACATGGGCTTCAACAAGTGAAGAGCATCATTGAAAGAGTACATGACAGCGTGGACTTTTTGACTCAAGTGAAGCACGACTTAAACGGTTTGGTGAGCTTGTTAGCCAATACAACTTGCAATCACGGAAATTAGTCCTTGAATGCAAGACTCGCTGGAATTCAACTTATGATATGTTGGATTGTGCTATCAAGTTTAGAAAGGTATTTCCTAGATATGCTTTACATGATAATAGTTATGATTGATGTCCTGATGATGATGAGTGGGAAAAGATTGAAAAATTGCTTCAAGTCTTAAAAGTTTTTAAAGACACTACTAACATCATATCAGGTTCAGAATATCCAACTTCTAACTTGTTTCTTTCTTAGGTGCATAGAGTTAAAGTCCTGTTGGATCAAAAAGCTGAGTCTCCTGATGATTTTGTTAAGAGTATGGTTCAAAACATGAAACAAAGGTTCGACAAGTATTGGGGTGAATGCAATATGCTTATGTCAATAGGAGCTGTATTGGACCCAAAATTAAAATTGAGGGTTCTAGAGATTACATTCCCCAAACTGTTTCCTTCACATGTAGCTCGGGAAAACATTAGTAAAGTTAGAGAGCTAATATATCAATTGTATGACGAATATGTGAGAATGCATTCTTCCTTTACTGATGAAGAAAGTTCAGAATGTGAAGTTGCTTCAAGTGTTGTGGAAGGAGGTAGTTCCGTAAGTGGTTTGTCAGAAATTTTGCAATCGGTTAGATGTGGGCAAGTAGTGGAGCCTAATAAATCCGAAGTCGATTTGTATTTTGATGAAGGGCTTTTCATTACTCAAGATTCTAAATTTGATGTCTTGTCTTGGTGGAAAGAAAAATCAATGAAGTACCGAATTTTGTCTAAGTTAGCGGTACAAATTTTAGCAGTTCCCATCACCACTGTGGCTTCTGAGGCAACTTTTAGTGCCGGGGGTCGTGAAATAGATCCTTACAGAGCAAGGCTTTTACCAGAAACAGTGCAAATGTTAATATGCACAGGTGACTGGTGCAGATCCCTCCATGGAGTGAAAAGAAAGAACAAGGTATGAATTACTTTTTTATCGTAATTTATGTCTTTGTTGTTTTCCCTGAACATTTATATCTTAAAATTTGATACTATTGCAGAACAAAGATGAAGATCAACCTAAAGAAATTTTCATCCCGGTACCTTCGAAGGAATCCGCAAGCTGATGTCAAAATTGAGTACTATTTGCATTTGTTGTATTGAAAAAATAATGTTGTGGAATAATTTTTCTTTAATATTTTTATTGGGATATTTTCATGTGTTTAATTCAATTAAGTTGTTGGTTTTTTATTATGAATTATGTATTATATCTTAAAATAGCACTTTTATAATAATAAGATGCTAAGAAACGCAAATGGCATCTATTTAATGTAAACACAGGTTTGATTTTGAAAATCGAGCTCCATAATAATACAAGCTTGAATTCGAGTTTGAATTCGAACTTGAATTCGAGCTTGAATTCGAGTTCGAGTCCGAGCTTGAATTCGAGCTTGAATTCGAGTTCGAGTCCGAGTCGAGTTTGAATTTTGGTTTTCGAGTTCGAGTCGAGCTCGAATTTTCGAGTTTTTCGAGTTTTTCGAGTTTTCGAGTTCGAGTCGAGTTGCACCTCCAACATTCGAGTTCGAGTCGAGTTTAGCAAAACTCGAACTCGACTCGCTCATAAGCATGCCTAGGCGAGCGATTGGGTTCGGGATAGGTGTACTACCTGCACAAGTACCGAGTGGGCAACATGCGCGGCGTATGCACCCCCCTATTGGCGAAAAAAAGGTATCCTTAGTCCAACCTCCCGAGGGAGGCGAGATTCGTTATGCGGTTCTGCCCGTTCACATTAATATGCTGATTTTCAGGTCGTCCCAACTTGATGGGGAAATAAACGTGGGGTAGGATCGTTTCACCCTTCGGCTATTTTGATTACCTACAAGCACGAGTATTTCCTTCACTATCCCCAGTGGAGTCGCCACTGTGAGGGGGTCGAAAAAGCACGAGGCTAATGCGTGACCTCGTCCCTCGTGGGTGTGACGATTCTTTTTTATTCAATCAAGTGTAATTGGATTTCCTGTGAGTTTACACCCAATTGACTAGTAATTTAGGAGTCGCCATTCAGTTTTTAACGACAATGTGAAAAACTGACAAAACCCGGTTATCGTGACATAAAGGGAGTGCAATTACGTTTGACCACGACGGCCGTAGGTTCCCTTGTGATCCCTGGTGTGGGGATCTCTCAACATACACCCGCAAGGTAGAGATTGAGGGTTCGGGGGACTGTAACTACCGAGAGGAGTACTCGCTCTTCGATAACTCCAGAGGCAGGATATCCTTACTAGCTCAGCATAAATAATTGAAGGGATATGCGTTAACTATTAAACTAATCTGAGTTGATTTTAGCAATATGCAACATATAATACTAGATCGATCGCGATTATCTGATTTAAATAGCATTAAGGGACCTAGCATGATAATCCAATTTCCCAAAAATATTATATTTGTTAGGCGTGGTAGAACAATCAGATTTAGTTAGTTTAACAGTTCATAAAAAGGGCGAGGAAAGCAATTAAATCATCGAAAAGGGACACATTACGACGCACCCTTGAGAGGTGCGTCACGGTTCTCAGAAAACTAACCACTTTGACTTTGCTATTTCTCCTTTTTATTTAACGAATCTCAAATTATGGGACAGGATACGTTCTGTTCGATTTATGGATCGATTGCGACAGAACGCGTGAACAATTTCGCAGCGTGAGGCTTAGGGCTAAGGGTTGGAGTCAATACTCAGAATATGAATTGTGTGTGTTCTTTTCACGTCGAATTTGGGGCTGTATTTATAGGGAAGAGTTTGTGGAAAGATAGAATTGCAGAGCCCTAATCCACAAAGAATTAGGGAAAAACACGTACCCAGCTATTTTCAGCGCCCAGGCCTGGGCGCCGAAGATATCGGCGCCCAGAGCCAGGCGTTGAAAATAGGGTCTAGGCTGTTTTCTTAGTCAGATTCGGACTCCTGAAATCCGTAGTGTTTGAGACTTAATCGATTCTTTTAGTGCGTATCAATTTCATGACGGAATGCATCTGGGCCCGTTACGAACTCTAGGCTCGTTAGGATTCTAATTAATACGTAACTCTTATTTCCGAATCATTTTAGGAATAGGATTCTCGCAGTTTTCAATCTCATTTAGGATTTATGTTGGAGTGCAACACCTAATTCTGACAGGTTTCTATCTTTTATGACTTGCCACTTTTAGAAGCTACCCTTTTACGGCAGTTACTATTTTTAGCAGGTTTCCATAAATAGCAGGTTTCTATAAATAGCAGGTTTCGGGTGAAATGAAAAGGGGAATTGAGATTCGTTATTTTTATAAGAGATGCGTTGTCAAGTGGAGATTTATGTTTTCATCATCGAACCTTTCCCTTTCGGGAATGGGGACAAAAGTAGGTGTCTACAATGGGCCGAAACAATCCCCAAAGCCAGGAAGCATGTATAAAGCACAGATTAAGCAGACTTACGTTAGAAGCGTGTTTTTAACAAATTGTCAACGATCACGAACTTAGAACTCCACTTGTCGTTCCTCTACTTTGTTCACCGACACGATCAGATCCGTCTTGATTATCGTAGCTTAGGCAATCGATCAAGAGATTTGCTTTTTGGGATGAACACACTTTGGAGGCACAGAGAGAATTAGGGTTCTCTGTGACTCTAGGGTTTGTGTGACTGAATTGTGTTCTGTTGGAAAAAGGGTTAGAAGGTTATTAACATAACCTTACTAACCGACCAAGCCATAAGGCAAGGCCGGCCAGCAAGCCCGCGCAAGACCACACGAGCAGGCACAGCGAGCTGGGCCGTGGGCCGCGCTGCTGCTGCTGTGTCGTTGCCTTGGCCCGCGCGCACACACATGCAGCTGCTCGGCCATGGGCCAGCGCTGCTGTGTCGTGGCCTGCTTGCTTGCCCAGCGCGCCCATGGGCCTTGAGTGCTTCGTGCACTCGGCTCGTGGGCCGCTCTTCGTATCCGCGATTAAATATATTTTCGATATATTATTTATCGTTTCGTATACGATGAATCACCGTCGTACGATACGATTTATTCGTTTCGCCTAGCTTACGAATATTCGCGATACGATATACGATTCTGATGCAAGGTCGTATCGTATAATACGTTTTCCAACTAATTCCCAAAAAGCTATTAAATGAATTTCCGAATTCATTTAATCCGGTGATCTGTTACGTGTCATTAGTGTGACCTTGTAGGTTCAGTCAAGAGTAAGCTTTGAGCTTAATATTCATTAGAACTCACTGATTGGAAGCATTGCTCCAGCTAGCTATTCCGATCGCTTGATCTCACTGAATTAATTGTTCGCAATTAATCTGAACCTTGGTATTAGACTTAATGCACCTTGGGTGAAGGACACATTTGAAGGAAATAATTCTCTTGGTCCAAGTATGCATTTAATGTTAAGTCTAATTAATGAGGTTCAGTATTAATTAACAAGTTAATAATTCAGTGAGATCAAGTGAGCTGAATGCCTAGCTAGAGGCCGCTTCAGTTCAAGTGGAATTAATGATATTAATCCACGGCTTACTCTTGACTGAACCCGTAGGGTCACACAAATAGTACGTAAACGGATCAAGTATTTAATGGCATTAAATACTCCATCTATGGATATTCGGAATCGACGGATCTTGGTTTCAGTGGGAGTTAAGATCGTCAAAGGCAAGTAAATGAATACTCCGGAAACGATTATTTTGCAGGAAACGGAAATATGGATCGTATCGGAAATATAAATATTATCCAAGTCGTAGATGTTGCCGGAAACGGAAACATGGTACGTATCGGAAAATATTATCGGAAATGGAAATATTGTCGGAATCGGAAATATTGCCGGAAACGCAAATATTGTCAGAATCGGATTTATAATCGGAAAGTAATACCGAAAACGGAAATATTAAATATTTGTTCGAAACGGAAATTGATTCCGGAATCGGAAATATTAAATATTGTTCGTATCGGAAATGAATTCCGGAATTGGGAATTTAATCGGAAGCGCATCGTACGAATTAGCATCGGACAAGAACACCATTCAAGAAGGCAGTTTTGACATCCATTTGCCATATTTCATAGTCATGAAAAGCGGCAATCGCAAGGATTATCCGAATAGACTTAAGCATCGCGACTGGAAAAAAGGTTTCATCGTAGTCAACGTCGTGAACTTGCTTGTAACCTTTTGCTACCAATCTAGCCTTGTATATGTATACAATTCCATATTTGTCTTTCTTCAACTTGAAGACCTTTTTGCATCCGATAGGTGTGAACCCATCCGGTAAATCAACCAAATCCCAGACTTGATTTTCAAACATGGAGTCTATTTCAGATTGCATGGCCTCTAACCATTTAGTGGATCTTGGGCTCGTCATAGCTTGCTTGTAAGTCATAGGTTCATCACTATCCAATATGAGAACGTCTAAGTTTTCAGTCAAGAGGACGCATGTCCATCTGTCCGGCTGAAAAATAGTTCTACTTGATTTACGAGGGGCAACAACGTTTTGAGGAACTACTCCCACTGGCTCTTCTAAAGACCTTGGAGGTTCATCAACCTGAACTGCTTCTAAAGAGTTTTGAGTTCGTTGTTCGTCTCGAATCTCTTCGAGGTCTATTATTCTCCCACTTATCAATTTGGAAATATGATTTCTTTCCAAAAAGACACCGTCACGAGCAACAAAAACCTTGTTGTCTGACTTGTTGTAGAAATAATACCCCCTTGTTTCGTTTGGATACCCAACGAAGAAACATTTGTCAGATTTAGGTTGTAGCTTGTCCGAAATTAATCGCTTGACATATGCTTCGCAACCCCAAATCTTCAAAAAAGACAACTTTGGAAGTTTCCCAGTCCATAATTCGTATGGAGTCTTTTCAACAGCTTTTGACAGAGCACGATTCAGTGTGAGTGTTGAAGTTTGCAACGCATGTCCCCAGAACTGTAAAGGAAGTTCGGCCTGACCCATCATTGACTTGACCATATCGAGTAAGGTCCTGTTTCTTCGTTCCGACACTCCATTCCATTGAGGTGTCCCTGGAGCAATCAATTCAGAAAGAATACCGCATTCTTTTAAATGGTCATCAAACTCGTGGCTAAGATATTCACCTCCTCGATCCGATCTTAGAGCTTTGATTTTCTTGCCATATTGTTCTCTACTTCATTTTGAAATTCTCGGAATTTCTCAAACGATTCAGACTTGTGCTTCATTAAGTAAATATAGCCATATCTACTGAAGTCGTCCGTAAACGTTATGAAATAGCTGAACTCACCTCTAGCTTTCGTACTCATAGGCCCACATACGTCCGTATGTATTAGCCCTAGTAGTTCACTTGCTCTTTCTCCCACCTTTGAGAAAGGTTGCTTTGTCATTTTGCCAAGTAAACAAGATTCGCATTGATCAATCTTCTCTAAGTCGAATGATTCTAGAATTCCTTTCCGTTGAAGTAATTCCATGCGCTTTGTGTTTATATGGCCTAATCGACATTGCCACATAAATGTGAGATCCGAATCACCAGTTTTAGCCTTTTTGGTATTTATGTTATAAATGTGTTTGCTCGTATCTAGCACATAAAGACCATTTTCTTGTTGTGCTGAACCATAAAACATTCAATTCAAAGAAAAAGAACAATTATTGTCTTTAAATTGAAAATTAAAAACTTTAGAATCCAAACTTGAAACGGAAATGATGTTTCTGGTGATACTAGGAACATAGTAACAGTTTTCTAGTTCCAGAACAAAACCACTAGGCAAAGAAATAAAATAAGATCCTACGGCTAATGCAGCAATCCGTGCTCCATTTCCCACGCGTAGATCCATCTCGCCTTTATCAAGCTTTCTACTTCTCGTTAGTCCTTGCGAATTGAAACATAAATGTGAGCCACAACCAGTATCTAATACCCAAGAAGTAGAATTAGCAAGATTACAATTTATAACATACATACCTGAAGGAGAAGCAACGGTTTCGTTCTTCTTCTCTTCCTTTAGTTTGGGGAAATCTCGCTTGTAATGACCAATTTCATTACAATTGAAGCATTGCGATGTAGAAGGAGAAGCATTCTTCTTCATCTTGCTCTTGGAAGATGCTAGATGCCCTCCGGGAGTGGACGAAGATGCAACCTTGCTTTTCTTCCCCTTGCCTACTTTCTTGAATTTAGTGCACCTCACATTCAAAGGGTCTTGATTGAACTTAAGGATTTTCTCGAATTTCACGAGTAATTCCACAAGTTCACAGAATGTGCTCTCTTTCTGATTAAAGAGATAGTGCATCTTGAAACCCTCATAATCCTTATGAAGAGAATTCAGCACTAGTGCAATAGCTATCGACTCTTTGATGGAACCACCAAGTCTCTCGATTGTGAAAAATAATCCAGACATCATATTCACATGAGACCTAATTGGTGTGTTTTTGTCCATCTTGACAGAGTAAATGCGCTTTTTTGCCTCTAGAAGTTTTTCTAGGCACGACTTGTGTGGGGTAATGAGCTCAAGATTGCTAATTGAATTAGCCAATTCATCAACCCTTTTGCCACCAGTTTGGCACATGGGTTGAAAACCCGCACAACATCTATCCTCGAGGCGACTTAAGAGAGCATGAGGCTCAAAAGTAATGAACCTCCCTCTCCAACTCTCAGGAATAGACTTAAGGATGAACTCCGTGACAAGGTACTTGTGAAGTGCCCAACTTCTGTACTTTTCAGGAGTCATGCCTCGCGCATCATAGCTAGGAAAAGGTTGTTCAATGACATAGTGTATGCCATTAACTTTCAAAACTTCGACAAGTTTCCCTTTCCATTCAAGAAAATTAGTCAAGTCTAACTCGACATCCAGAATTTCAGCTGATATGATTGTTGTTCTGTTTGCGTCCATTTTGATTACTACAATCGAAAAGAATTTGCAATAACCATTCATAAACTTCAATAACTTTGAAATAAAAGCAAGCATGAAATCATTAAAGAAATTAAAACATTTTATTCATGCAAAAGCAAAAACATGGTCCAAAATTAATGAAACGATTCCAAGACCCCAAAAGCGCCAAATCCTTAAGCAGCTTTGGCATGTCTTAAGTAGTTTAAGATTTTAGGTAAGCAAAACCTATTGCTAGTAATCTCCAAATCACTCTTGGTTAATAAATTAATACCATAATTTATCCCATTGCCACAACATAATGCCATTGTTGTTTGAGTTGAAACCACAATCAACGTGCTCCTTTGGGATGCCTTACTACCCAAGTCAACTAAAATAGCACCTCGCTTTAGCGTAAACCTACTACGTTAGATCCTTAGATTTTTGTAAGTGCTTGATTTGGAAGGAAATTTTTAAACTCAATATTACTTTGGACCTAGTTGTTTCTATGTTGGTTCGATTATTTAGTGAACTTAATCTAATCGAGTCATATGAAACAACCTATTCATGCAAAGCATACATACATTCATACATTCACGCATAATATATATATATATATATATATATATATATTAAATTGCATAAATAAATGGTGATCTAGTATGGCCCAAAACATCTTGTCTTGAAGCATCCAATCTTCATCACCTCCTAGTTAGCTTGGCATCGTCTTAAATCTTCGTTCAAATGCTAACTTAAATTTCTAAACTTAGAAATACCTGAAAATAATAAATTACATCAAAATTTTCATGGTACGCAGACCATATTTAAAACTTTACATTCACATATAGAACGGTTTCGCAGACCGTATTTAACTATCCTAAATGGCCATACTAGTCACTTGGAGTACCTGCATTACATAAAATATATATTCTATGCATTCATCCATTCGTGTGCTAAAACGAATGGCCCATATAAATATGCAAGTATTTACGTGAATTAATTAAAATTCACGTTCACATAAACGCGTCCTAAAAGATTAATCAATTTCCAAATTATTAATCCTTAGACTTTATTCTAATTAAAATTGAATTTAATTAAAATAATGCGACCTACGAGAATAATTAAAAATAATTATTTCATTTTAATTTCAATTAGTGGCTCCCACTCAAACCAATAATTATTCCGGATAATTAATTATGAAATATTAAATTAAAACTCGCGGCCCGGCCCAAGCAAATAAAATATTAAATTAAATATCCTGTTAGCCCAAATTATTGCAAATAAGTCAAGCCCAACAAAAAAATATCATGTGCTTACTTGGGCTAGGCTTGCGCCCTGCCCGTCAGCATTGTGTGGCCTACGAGGCACACGAGCATAGCCCGCAGCCATTGCAGCCATCGCATGGCCTACGAGGCATGCGAGCATAGCCCGCAGCCATCACACGCCAGTGCACGCGTACCCGCAGCATCTCTGCTGCCCCTGCATGCCTTGCTCCACTCGTCGCAGCGCATCGCTGCACCATCGCAAGGCTTGCGCCCTGCTATGCGCGCAGCACACACCCCTTACCTCTCGCCCAGCGCGCCCAGCGCGCCCAGCGCGCGCGGCACGCAGCGTGCATGTAACACCCTAATAATTCCTTGCTTTTATAAAACCATTTTCCAACTTAAAATAAAGGAATTACTAAAGTATTACCGCCACCGTGATAACGGTTAAGGCTATTACCAGAATCACGCAGCGGAATTAAATGTCAACTAACTTTTAAAAACATAATTAATGGAATATCGAGGCCTCCTACAATTTGGAACCATACTGGCCCAAAACCCAAAGTATAAATAATTTAAACATTTAAAACATAATTAAAATAAAGTTAAATAGTTCAAAATACGAAAACATGTAACTCTCTCTGATCATCCCAAGCCAAATGATTCCAATCTACCAACCTGCTAATTTATTCTACTCCCCATCAATGCAAGTGCAAATGATAGATCATCATAGGGTCATTAAGGCAAAGGCCATGACCAAAACACACAAAGCACGTAGTCAGCAAAAGTTGAGTACTTACAAGAATAGAGTGAATGAAACTAAAACATGCATCACTCGCTAAGTACTAATCATCATGCAAACGCCATCTAATAATTAACAACCAATCATAAATACAAGACTCGACTCTTGACTCACAATTTAATTAGAATAAGCTTCGAACGGGCCAAAAGAATAATCCACAAAGGGAAAAGGTGATGGGAGCCAACCATACACCAAATATATAATAATAAAATCGGGCCATACCGAGTGTCGGGCTATACCGACGGAATTCCTGCGCATAATATAAATGAAACAACGTCTTGTATCATTAGTAGGAGTGCAAGCTTTCCGGCAAGACGCCCCCCATTGTTCATACTCAAGGTATATACGTTCCAAGAGTTTTGAAGCTTGTTCTGGTTGCACTTTACGTTTATTAATATTTTATTAAAGGTGAACTCAAGACTCACCAACATGCACACATACAATTAATAAACAACAACCAAACAATCTTATTTTAAATTCTTTAGGACTTGTGATCAACAAGGCAAGACACTTGTGATATTACTACCATGTTCCTCCTCACCAAGTTGAGACTCCACATCATGCACATTAACATGAGGGTTGTGCCCTTGCACGACAAATCCTAATTCATTTCATACGTAATATTCCCAACTGAACCCTACGTGTGCCGTTGCTTACGTGAGCTAGCCCTTCACATGTGGTAAAATAAATAGTACAACAAAGTACGAATAATTGGCTCAAAGTATGCTAGACATCCCGTACTATAGCATACAAATAAATAATCCATCCCTTGCATGTGAAATAAACCATACATGCATAAATATTGAACAACATGATTGACAATGAAATCCATACTCATAATAATTCCAACATGCTTGTTCAACAATTAATCCAATAAATCCAACATCACAAATCACATGCTCGTTCACCAAAAAAAACATGATTCCACATAATGTAATTCACATCATCAACAATCATGTAATGTCATTGACAAAAGGTGTGGTCGCCCTAGACTTGTACGTACCTTGAATACCTAAGCATAGGGGCCACTTTGCAATAACGAACACTCAACTAGAAATGACCTCCTATCATCAAAATAATGAAACTTAAATTATTTCTATGTTCATTACATTTCCAGAAACTTTATAAAATTTAAAACCTCCTTTAAACTTTAGAATTCAATCGTTTTTCAATAATAAAAACGTCTCAATTTGCAAAAGCAATCCTTAGTACAAAAACATACTTTTTCCGCCTTTAAAATCAATAAAAATCGACACTTTAAACCTTTATTCAAATCTGAAAATATAATTGATTATCATAATTAAAATCATCACCTAATTATGATAATCAATTGACTCATTAGGTCTAGGTTAAAACCCTAACTTGAAAATCCCAATAACACTAGTTTATCATCATAAAAATCAATGTTTTATTCAATAAACAAATCTGAAAATTCCTCCTTTAATAATTAAAACAAACCTAATGAATCACAACACACAAATCCTCAAACCACGGTATTCTTAACCGGTTCCCAACATTTTAATTACTCAAAACAATATTAATATAATAATTTAAAATACGGAATTTAAATAGAATAGGTAAGGAAAAAGAGAATTATACCAATCCGGCCTATAGCACAGAACAACCACGAATTAATGTGATTGGGCGAAAAGAGATTGAAAAACGAACAACAACGAAGCAACACAACACACGACACACCACTCGTGTGTGCGTGTGCAGCGCGGCACGAAGAGCAGCAGCAACGGCGAAGGCACACGGCTGGGCGCTGCGCGCGAGGGGCGAGCGAGGGCTGGGCGCTGTTGCGCAAGGGAGAGGGAAAGAGGAGTGTTGGGCAAGCAAAGCAAAAATAAGGTTTATGAATTTTAGGGGCTTATTTAATGATGGGGGAGTCCTATTTATAGGCTCCCTAATTCCTTGATGGGCTAGGCTTAGGTGATTTGAGTTGGGCTTAGGAAATAAATGATTTGGGCTAGCTTAGGATTTAAATTAAACTCTTTTGATTGGGCTCGTTTAATAAAACGAATTGGACTTTTTATTTAAAACCCGAAGCTTTAAAAATCATTTGCAACTCATTTAATTTCCCGACTCAGGAATTAAATTCGTTTCGTAATTAATTAAAATAATAAATAGTCTAATTAATTAAAATACATTAAATAAAATGCATTTAAATTTCATTTAAATGTTAATAAATCGAAAAATGCTTTATAAATATAATAAAATATACTTATAAATATTATAAAAATACGAGGTATTACAGTCTACCCTCCTTAAAAGAAGTTTCGTCCCGAAACTTGGGTTCGGAAATCAAAATTCAACTCAAAACTTGAGACTTTCTGAGACTTTCAATACGTTCATTTACAAAAAATTTAAGTTTTTGTACTCTTTACATGATTAAACAGGACAATAATAAGTGCAAATTCAATAGAAAGCACTAAATTGAGCATAAAATAAGGGAAAACAAGGTAAAAAGCGCGAAATTCTACCGCACTCTACCCCCCTTAAAAGACACGAGTTACGACCCCGTAACTCAACTAAACTCGGGAAAAAGCTCGGGATATTTCTTTCTCATCCGCTTCCCAAGTGGCTTCCTCAGATTCTTGATTAGACCACAACACTTTGACAATTTTCACATCTTTAGTACGCGTACTACGCACTTTGCTATCAAGGATTTTGACATGTCTTTCCTCAAAGGTTAGACTTTGGTCTAATTCTATGGTCTCCGGTTGCAACACATGCGATTTATCCGGGATATATTTCCTTAACTGAGATATGTGGAACACATTATGCACTCTATGCAAGTCCATAGGCAAGGCTAGTCTATAGGCTACCTTTCCGATTCTTTCTAAGATCTAATATGGGCCTATGTACTTAGGGCTTAACTTCACTTTCTTTCCAAATCTCATGACACCTTTCATTGGTGACACTTTGAGCAACACTTTATCACCTATGTTGAACTCTTCATCCCTACGTTTCAAGTCTGCATAACTCTTTTGGCGATCCTGCGCCGCTTGAATCTTTGATTGGATGGTTCGGATTTGGTTCATGGTGTCCTCTATCATTTGAGGTCCCAACACTACGGTTTCACTAATATCGTTCCAGCAAAGTGGACTTCTACACTTTCGTCCATACAAAGCCTCAAATGGTGCCATTCCAATGCTAGCATGATAGTTATTGTTATAGGAAACTCAATCAAATCTAGGCTATCTTCCCAACTTCCTTGGAAATCAATAACGCATGCCCGAAGCATGTCCTCTAGGGTTTGGATAGTCCTTTCAGTTTGTCCATCCGTGGCTAGGTGGAAGGCTGTACTCATTTTCAATGTCGTACCAAAGCTCTTCTGCACACTTTTCCAGAAATTCGAAAGAAACCTTGAATCCCTATCCGATACGATATCCTTAGGAACTCCATGTAACCTCACAACATTCTTAATGTAGGCTTTAGCAAGTTGTTCCATTTTCCAGGTTTCCTTCATTGGTATAAACACTGCTGACTTAGTCAACCTATCTACCACAACCCAAATTGTATCATTCCCAGTCTTTGACTTAGGTAAACAAGTGACGAAGTCCATAGAAACACAGTCCCATTTTGAGCTTGGAATCTCTAAAGGTTGGACCTTCCCTTGAGGTCTCCTATGCTCAATCTTAACTTTCTGACAAGTCAGACATCTAGCCACAAATTCAGCCACTTCGTTCTTCATCCTTGGCCACCAATAGACCTTTTTCATGTCCTTATACAACTTGTCACCACCTGGGTGCACAGAATATGGCGTAATATGCCCTTCTTTCATCAATTTCTCCTTCAATTCTCCACACTTTTGAGGCACGCACCACCTGCCTTTGTACCTCAAACTTCCATCATCATGGATTCGGAAATCTAACTCCTTACCCTTCGAAATCTTTTCCTTGATTCGCTCCAACTTTACATCACCTGCCTGATTCTCCCTAATCTCATCAAATATCGACGGCTGGATGGTTAAGGCATTCATTATTCCCACAAGGCTTTCACCACTTATTGTTTCAAGGTTCAAACGATGCATGTCCTTACACAGCTCGTTAGCAACGACTAACGCATTAACACTATGACTTGATTTCCTACTCAAGGCATCCGCAACTACATTGCCTTTTCCCTCATGGTACTGGATATCCAAATCATAGTCCTTAATTAACTCCAACCACCTTCGTTGGCGCATATTAAAATCCTTCTGTGTGAAGATGTACTTCAAACTTTTGTGGTCCGTAAATATCCTACACTTCACACCATACAGATAGTGTCTCCATATCTTCAATGCAAACACTATAGCCGCCAGCTCTAAATCATGGGTAGGGTAATTGGATTCATATGGCTTCAATTGCCTTGACGCATACGCAATAACCTTCCCGTTCTGCATCAATACACACCCTAAACCATTCTTAGAGGCATCACTATACACATCGTATGCACCACTCTCATCTGGTAAGGTTAACACTGGCGCGGTTGTCAATCGTGTCTTTAAGGCTTGGAATGCTTCCTCACACTAGTCACTCCATTCAAACTTGGTTTCCTTCTTCATCAAGTTAGTCATGGGCTTGGCTATCCTAGAGAAGTCTTGCACAAAGCGCCTATACACTAGAGGAAAAAACCTCATGTGCAGGCTCATTTTAAGGGGTTTAGTGCGGGCTTTTACATGTGCAACACATGGCCTGCCCGCACTTGATGTTTCTCAAGTGCTGCCAAAATATTGGCAGCACTTGAAGTTTCAAGTGCTGCCAATTTGGAAAATGAGCCCGCACTTGACATATTTTGTGCTGCCAATTTTAGAATATGAGCCCGCAATTTATATATTTGGTGCTGCCAATTTTGAAAATGGGCCCGCACTTGACATATTTGGTGCTGCCAAATTTGAAAATAAGCCCGCACTTGAAATAGAAATGGGCAGCACAAGCATAAAAATGAGCCGCACTTAATATATAAATGAGCCGCACTTGGCTTATAAGTGAGCCCCACTTGGCCTATAAATGAGCCGCACTTGATCTAGATTTGTTGTATAACTGATTTCCCTGCTACATATTACAATTGGACCACGCCACTGATTAACCTCCATACGTCATATAAAAAGTATCCAATTATATAGATAATTAAATTAAATAATATATATAATTGTAAATATAAAAGTCGATTACATTACAATCATATGGAAAACTAACATCCATAATTTAAGATTCAATACAAGAAAATATCAAAGACAATCACTGGTAATGAAGTTTGCCAACATTTCTCGAACTTCATCTATGAAAGGTCGCTCCCTCGGATGATTGCATACCTTAAAAAGATCCACCATCAAAAAATATATATACACTTTAGTTATATTATAAATATTGAATCGTACAATAAATTTAGACTTAATTTGTTCATAACAAAGAAATAATGAACCATATAATCATAAAATTGGTTAATTTCGATCCCAACTTTCATCTAATGACCTTAAATAAATATTTTAAAATCCTTCCATGTTGAATAAACTTAGTTTTATGTTTCAAAAAGTCATTTTCACCCATTTTGGTGAAGTTATGCACAATTAAGCCTCATTAGTTCATTATCGGTCACATTTTGACTAAAATGGCTTATTTCGGTCCCAACTTTCATCTAATGAACTTAAATGAGTATTTTAAAGTCTTTCCATGTTTAATACACTTATTTTTATGTTTCAAATACTCATTCTCACCCATTTGGTGAAGTTATGCACATTTAAGCCTCGTTATTTCATTATCGGTCACATTTTGACTAAAATGGCTAATTTTGGTCCCAACTTTCAACTAATAAATTAAATGAGTATTTTAAAGTCTTTCCATGTTTAATACACTTAGTTTTATGTTTCAAATACTCATTCTCAACCATTATGGTGAAGTTATGCATATTTAAGCCTCGTTAATTCATTGTCGGTCACGTTTTGACTAAAATGACTAATTTTGGTCTCAACCTTCAACTAATGAACTTAAATAAGTATTTTAAAGTCCTTTAATGTTTGATACACTTATTTTTATGTTTTAAAGAATCATTCTCACCCATTTTGGTGAAGTTATGCACATTTAAGACTCGTTTGATCTTTATCGGTCACATTTTGACTAAAGTGGCTTATTTCGGTCCTAACTTTCATGTAATGAACTTAAATGGGTATTTTAAAGTCCTTCCATGTTTAATACACTTAGTTTTATGTTCCAAAGACTCATTTTCACCCATTTTGGCGAAATAATGCACATTTAAGCCTCGTTGGTTCATTATCGGTCACATTTTTTACTAAAATGGGTAATTTCGGTCCCAACTATCAATTAATAAACTTAAATGAGTATTTTAAAGTCTTTCCTTGATACACTTAGTTTTATGTTTCAAAAACTCATTCTCACCCATTTTGGTGATGTTATGCACATTTAAGCCTCGTTAGTTCATTATCGGTCACATTTTGACTAAAATGGCTAATTTCGGTCCCAACTTTCAACTAATGAACTTAAATGAGTATTTTAAAGTCTTTCCATGTTTAATACAATTATATTTATGTTTCAAAGACTCATTCTCGCCCATTTTGGTGAAGTTATGCACATTTAAGCCTCGTTAGTTCATTATCGGTCACATTTTGACTAAAATAGCTAATTTCGGCCACAACTTTCAACTAATGAACTTAAATAAGTATTTAAAAGTCTTTCTATGTTTAATACACTTAGTTTTATGTTTCAAAGACTCATTCTCACCATTTTGGTGAAGTTATGCACATTTAAGCTTCGTTAGTTCATTATCGGTCACGTTTTGACTAAAATGGCTAATTTCGGTCCCAATTTTCAACTAATGAACTTAAATGAGTATTTTAAAGTCTTTACATGTTTAATACACTTAGTTTTATGTTTCAAAGACTCATTCTCACCCATTTTGGTGAAGTTAGCACATTTATACTTCGTTAGTTCATTATCGGTCACGTTTTGACTAAAATGGCTAATTTCGGACCTAACTTTCAACTAATGAAATTAAATGAGTATTTTAAAGTATTTCCATGTTTAATACACTTAGTTTTATGTTTCAAAGACTCATTCTCACCCATTTTGGTAAAGTTATGCACATTTAAGGCTCGTTTGTTCATTATCGGTCACATTAAAATGGCTTATTTCGGTCCCAACTTTCAACTAAAGAACTTCAATAAATATTTTAAACCCTTTACAAGTTTAATACACTTAGATTTATGTTTAAAAGATTCATTTTCACCTACTTTGGTCAATTTATGCACATATAAAACTCGTTTGATCATTATAGGTCAAATTTTCACTAAAATGGCTTATTTCGATCCCAACTTTCAACTAATGAACTTGAATGATTATTTTAAACCCTTTAGAAGTTTAATACACTAAGTTTTATGTTTCAAAGACTCTTTTAATGACTTATAGACAGTACCTAGGGGATTTTATTACACTTAAAATCAGATATACCAGTGCAATGCCCTTAAATGTAGCAGGAACTGCTGGTAGTATGAATGATAACTTCAAGCAGTTTGTTGGGTATGAGACATCTGAGTTACAGTCAACTGCAACATCTAGTGTCAAGAAGTCCAGGACTGAGGTATGTGTGTTACGTTGCTGATTTCCAATCTTAGAGCAGATATGTTGGTTAGATACCTCATATGTAGTGCATGCTTTACTATTGGGGGGAATTTTTTCATATTTCCTTTGTATTATTGTACACCCTCAGCCCCCCGTCTTCATTTAATGTATTGTTTTTCCATGCCTGTCAACCAACCGCAGTTTCCCCACCAGAGAAGGAAGAAATAATTCTCTCAATTTATATCGGTATAAGAAGTTGACCAGTATTTTAGGACATTCCATAAAGGAAAATTTATATGTTTCTTTTGTTCCTAAAGACAGGGAAGGTACTAATATATTGTGGCACATTTGATGTAGGAAAGATGATGTTTTAAGTCCTCAAGCTCTTAGTTAAACAAATATGTTTATTTATTCTGAGACAAGAATCTTTCAAGGTAGTTAAATATGTGGGTGCAAATATACTGAAGTCCCAGCTGTGCGCTTGCTGTCTAAAAGGTATAATAAAATCCTCTTCTAATGAACTTAAACTCTTTGCAACACTTAAATGAACTTAAAACTCTTTTAATGGCTTCTGTACTTAGGGGATTATATTAACAGTTATTACCTCCTCATTACTAGCATTGTAAGCGTCCATAGCCTTCTCATACTCCACCTTGAGCTCTACATATTTATCCTGATATGGCTTCTTCTCCTGCACACCACCAAATACGCAAACATTTAGTACCATCAAAAAAGGACAAGGTAAAACAAAACATAGCACAATCAAACTTCAGATTAATTCTCCAAAACTAACCTCATTAGTCATGGACTTCCATTTTCCTCCAGCTTCCTTGGAAACCTACGCAGTTCAAATTACAGAACCTTTAAGCAACTGCAAACCTTGGAATCAGGATGCTCTTCCTTGTACACCTTCAGATAATCCTCCATGTTAGCAAAACAAAAATAGCTTAAATGTGTACTTGAGTACAGATTAAGCTTAAATGAAGCTCAATTTCTGAAAATCTGTCAAACTACCTAATACAAGGAAAACAACTAAAATGGAATCATTCTGCCAGCATTGATACATAGTCAAGCGCGCAGTGCAAACAAAACAATAACATTGAGTTACAAATATAGCTAATATGGGATTAGTTCATAGTTAACAAGAATATAAAGCAGGAAATGAAATTTTAACTTTTGGGGTTGAGTTACCTCCATTTTCAAGTAAAAATAACACTTTGTAATTGGTTGAGATCCATAATTTCATGATTGTAGCAGTAATGTCAACATCTGATCTCCCACGGTATGCTGGCTGACCATAATTCTCCTTAATTATCTTGTGTACTGTATGTAATCTGTGTGTATCCGCAAAATTCACAAGTTTCTTTTCTCTCAAATCTTCAGCCTACAAATTGCGTTAAGCTATTATAGCGGTAAATAAACACATTTGATTCCATACCCTGTCAGCAATAATACCCTAATCCTAATATCCATCTAGATAAGAGAAAACTGAAACCACAATTGCATAAGAGTAAATAAAGGAGGCGAACAGGAAATGATGGAGCACAATCAATATCCCCCTAGATCAAGGACATATCTTTAACTATTCGAACAACAAGAAACTGCAGGGGAAGAAAAACTACAGGGACAAACGGTGCAATGAGAGCAACACCGACAGCAAATATGTAGTTTATTGTTGACACTTGACACTTGAATTAGTTCAGTGTCGCTAATAGAGCTGAAGTAGAAACCACTAGACACACTTTTAAGCAAGTGGGGAAAGGCCGATCTTTACCTAGGTAACTTGTATTTCTAATTGATAGGAAGTAGCAAGCCAATATATACCTCCCTAACCAAGGCTTCATCTAAAAAGTTAACTGAAACCATAAATGAAAGCTTAAGCATATTTCATTTGTACATTTACATGTATAGCTAACCATTCTAAAGCAAAAATTAGTTTCTTTCAGGGTTTTTTTATCTCAGATTTAGCCACAATCGGAATTTGGGGTGGTTTACAGCTGTTGCATCCCAATATCACGGTTTCACTAAGATCAAAATCTCTATGTATTTGTTAGTATAGCTCACACCCTCAGCCAGCCATTCTAAAGACATAACTAGTTTCATACAGGGTTTGTCATCTTCGGTCCAGCCTCAATCACAATATCTAACTTTGCAGCTACTGTAGCCTAATATCACATTCACAGTCAGATCAAAACCTTTGCAATGCAGTCATGATGCGGTAAATCCAATCATGGTGTCAAAATTTACTACACTGGTGAACAGTCTCGTACTCTCATTACAGAAAAGTCCAACAAAGAGATCAAGAACAGACTATTGTAAGTATTTTCCAAAGGGAATAAAAAGGTAGCCACAACAAGCAAAGCTACCAGTAAGACATTGCCCAAGAAAATCAGAAAGGAAAATCAATTCCATAAAAATGCATCTATTGATCAAACTAATATAACAACAGTTTACCTAGGGGGAGAAGCCTTTTTAGCTTGTGGAGGTGGAGAACGGCCTCTCTTTGCTGGTTCCGGGGAACTGCAGAAACATTCAATACATATTTATTAAGAGAAATATATAGTATAAACCCTTTGTGTACCATGTTCCATGTTCATACGAAAGAAGCTAATTTTCGACACTGATTACTCATCATATAATGCCAGTAAATCAGGCAGTTTTATTAGTGCTAAGTGCTAACAAATCCGTATTTATGGCTGATATGCAATCTACATTAAGAAACTGAATGATTTCAGCTTGAAGAATCAGTTACATCGACGATGGAGAGAAGATGACGCATATTGTGAAAGACTGAAAGTTACTGGTAAGCAATGGCTACTAGTTACTGGTAAGTAATGGCTACTGAAGAGAATATAGGCAATAACAAAAATGATTCAGCTTGAAGAATTAGTACATCGACCCAGATTTCTACACCAATTTTAACAAGTAAAACTCAAAATTCAATTCCAAAACAATCAACAGAAAATCTAAATCGGAAATTGCAGCACATTTGATCGTAATTGTTGCAATTAATCGGGAAGTAGAGACCTAATTCATGTAATTTCTCATAAATCTATTCCAAAAACAACAAAAATAAAACTTAAATCTCAAATTAAAATTGGAATACATCTTAATATGGAAGGATGTAATTCTTCCTCATCTTAATATTTCATGATGAATCACGAAGGAAACTAACGAGTTCAAGCTAATGTTTCCAGCTATAACTAATTCGTCATTTCCTTTAACAATTCGTCATTACAGTAACAATCTTACAGGAAGTAATTAAATTTAAATTACAAACCTAGAAAGGAAAAGGAGGAACGACGCGGCGGTGGGGGAACAACAGCGGCAACTAGGCGGTGGGAGACAACAGCTGCAACTCGGCGGTGGGAGACAGCAGCAGCGACTCGGCGGTGGGAGACAGCAGCAGCGACTCGGCGGTGGGGGAACAGCTATGCGCCTATGCGGTGTGTGCAGTGGGTGTTGTGAGTCTGAATTTCGCGCCCAGAGAAGAACCATAGAGGGGAAGGAGAGAAACCAGAGAGGGGAAGAGAGATAAGCGGGAAATTGGAGTTAGGTTACAGTAACCAGAGAAGAGGAAGGAGAGAGAAGCAGGAAATTAATATTTTTGGAAAATATTTTCAATCTCTACCACATCATCATCACTATCCTCCTCAACCTCACTAGCTTGCTCATCATGGATCATGCCATCCTCACCATCACTTTCTATTCCTCCATAGCCCATACCTAGACCCGCAGAGTACTTCCCATCCTCATAGCTATTTTCTGCAACCTCTAAGATAGTAGCAAGAACCTCAGAATCATACTTCCACCTGCCATCACTAGTCCCATATTTGTACCAATTAGGGGTACCATCACCAAAATGCATGTCACTGAACTTGTTCTTGAGATCTATGTAAGAGTTCTTATGGGGTAAATAGTGTATAACCATACTAGCCATCATATCTTTGTGCCTAAGGTGGGGCATATTCTTGGTCGAAGCCAAATAGTCACAAGCAAACACGATCTTCTGAACATACGTGCGAGGAGTCTCATTATCCAACTTCTCTAAGTATCCTAGGCTGGTGAACTTAGAATGTAGCATCCTTAATTCCTGAAAATTCACAACTCAAAAGTCTTACTAACGCGTTTCCATAGAAATTCCAACCCCAAAAGGAATAAATAGTTCGTGGAACCATACAATTTCAATGCACAAATATATGCTAAACATGAAATATGATGCAATTAATCACATAAAGCAAGATAAAACATGGTTAGAACATATTCATGGCACTTAATAAATCACATTGTCACGTAATATGCATTCTTAGACTAATATGCCCTTCTTAGTCTACCCAATTCTCACTTGAAAATAATATTAATTTTCGAAATTAATTAAGAAATAACTCCTAACTTAGTTGAAATTATTTAAATTAAAATCGAAAATTAATAAGAATTATTGATTAATTAAATAAATAAATAAATTTCGGATAATTTAAAATAAAATAAAAAGAAATCCGAAAAAAAAATTTAAAAAAAAATAAATTCGGATTATATTCGAATAAATAAATAAATAAATAAGTAAATAATTAAAATAATTCGGATATTTAAATAAAATAATTTCCGAAATTATTAAAATAAATTCGAATTATTTTAAAAAATTTCGAATAAAAAGAAAAATTTAGGTACGTAATGATCCAACTTTTCAACTCATTTCAAACGACCCAAAATAATTGATATTTGACCTTTAAAATATTGAGTACTCAAAATAATGCGTTTTGACTTTAGGAAAATAATTTTCGAAAATCCTAAAGTTCCGCAATCGTAGTTTAAGGATTTACCACTTTGCACTATTAGTTAATGCAAAGCAGCTCTCAAACTAGAGCTCTGCAAATACCACTTTGTAACACCCTAATAATTCCTTGCTTTTATAAAACCATTTTCCAACTTAAAATAAAGGAATTACTAAAGTATTACCGCCACCGTAATAACGGTTAAGGCTATTACCAGAATCACGCAGCGGAATTAAATGTCAACTAACTTTTAAAAACATAATTAATGAAATATCGAGGCCTCCTACAATTTGGAACCATACTGGCCCAAAACCCAAAGTATAAATAATTCAAACATTTCAAACATAATTAAAATAAAGTTAAATAGTTCAAAATACGAAAACATGCAACTCCCTCGATCATCCCAAGCCACATGATTCCGATCTACCAACCTGCTAATTTATTCTACTCCCCATCAATGCAAGTGCAAATGATAGATCATCATAGGGTTATTAAGGCAAAGGCCATGACCAAAACACACAAAGCACGTAGTCAGCAAAAGCTGAGTACTTACAAGAATAGAGTGAATGAAACTAAAACATGCATCACTCACTAAGTACTAATCATCATGCAAAAGCCATCTAATAATTAACAACCAATCATAAATACAAGACTAGACTCTTGACTCACAATTTAATTAGAATAAGCTTCGAACGGGCCAAAAGAATAATCCAGAAAGGGAAAAGGTGATGGGAGCCAACCATACACCAAATATATAATAATAAAATCGGGCCATACCGAGTGTCGGGCCATACCGACGGAACTCCAGCGCATAATATAAATGAAACAATGTCTTGTATCATTAGTAGGAGTACGAGCTTTCCGGCAAGACTCCTCCCATTGTTCATACTCAAGGTATATACGTTCCAAGAGTTTTGAAGCTTGTTCTGGTTGCACTTTACGTTTATTAATATTTTATTAAAGGCGAACTCAAGACTCACCAACATGCACACATACAATTAATAAACAACAACCAAACAATCTTATTTTAAATGCTTTAGGACTTGTGATCAACAAGGCAAGACACTTGTGATATTACTACCATGTTCCTCCTCACCAAGGTGAGACTCCACATCATGCACATTATCATGAGGGTTGTGCCCTTGCACGACAAATCCTAATTCATTTCATACATAATATTCCCAACTGAACCCTACATGTGCGGTGGCTTACGTGAGCTAACCCTTCACATGTGGTAAAATAAATAGTACAACGAAGTACGAATAATTGGCTCAAAGTATGCTAGACATCCCGTACTATAGCATACAAATAAATAATCCATCCCTTGCATGTGAAATAAACCATACATGCATAAATATTGAACAACATGATTGACAATGAAATCCATACTCATAATAATTCCAACATGCTTGTTCAACAATTAATCCAATAAATCAAACATCACAAATCACATGCTCGTTCACCAAAATAAACATGATTCCACATAATGTAATTCACATCATCAACAATCATGTAATGTCATTGACAAAAGGTGTGGTTGCCCTAGACTTGTACGTACCTTGAATACCTAAGCGTAGGGGCCACTTTGCAATAACCAGCACTCAACTAGAAATCACCTCCTATCATCAGAATAATGAAACTTAAATTATTTCCATGTTCATTAAATTTCCAGCAACTTTATAAAATTTAAAACCTCCTTTAAACTTTATAATTCAATCGTTTTTCAATAATAAAAACGTCTCAATTTGCAAAATCAATCCCTAGTACAAAAACATACTTTTTCAGCCTTTAAAATCAATAAAAATTGACACTTTAAACCTTTATTCAAATCTAAAAATATAATTGATTATCATAATTAAAATCATCACCTAATTATGATAATCAATTGACTCATTAGGTCTAGGTTAAAACCCTAACTTGAAAATCCCAATAACACTAGTTTATCATCATAAAAATCAATGTTTTATTCAATAAACAAATCTGAAAATTCCTCCTTTAATAATTAAAACAAACCTAATGAATCACAACACGCAAATCCTCAAACCACGGTATTCATAACCGGTTCCTAGAATTTTAATTACTATAAACAATATTAATATAATAATTTAAAATACGGAATTTAAATAGAATAGGTAAGGAAGAAGAGAATTATACCAATCCGGCCTATAGCACGGAACAACCACGAGTTAATGTGATTGGGCGAAAAGAGATTGGAAAACGAACAACAACGAAGCAACACAACACACGACACACCACTCGTGTGTGCGTGTGCAGCGCGGCACGAAGAGCATCAGCAGGGGCGAAGGCACGCGGCTTGGCGCTGCGCGCGAGGGGCGAGCGAGGGCTGGGCGCTGTTGCGCGAGGGAGAGAGCGAGGGCTGGGCGCTGTTGCGCGAGGAAGGCGAGCAAGGGCGAAAGGGAGTGCAGCGCTGTGCGCGAGGGCACGAGCGAGAGAGCGAGGGAGGTTTGGGCGCTGTGCGCGAGGGCACGAGCGAGAGAGCGAGGGAGTGCAGCGCTGGGCGTGAGGCCGAGCAGCACGAGAGCATAGCAGCGCGAGCACGGAGCTGCGTGCGTGCGGACGAGTCTAGCAAAAAGAGGAGAGGGAAAGAGGAGTGTTGGGCAAGCAAAGAAAAAATAGGGTTTATGAATTTTAGGGGCTCATTTAATGATGGGGGAGTCCTATTTATAGGCTCCCTAATTCCTTGATGGGCTAGGCTTAGGAGATTTCAGTTGGGCTTAGGAAATAAATGATTTGGGCTAGCTTAGGATTTAAATTAAACTCTTTTGATTGGGCTCGTTTAATAAAACGAATTGGACTTTTTATTTAAAACCCGAAGCTTTAAAAATCATTTGCAACTCATTTAATTTCCCGACTCAAGAATTAAATTCGTTTTGTAATTAATTAAAATAATAAATATTCTAATTAATTAAAATACATTAAATAAAATGCATTTAAATGTTAATAAATCGAAAAATGCTTTATAAATATAATAAAATATACTTATAAATATTATAAAAATACGAGGTATTACAGTCTACCCTCCTTAAAAGAAGTTTCGTCCCGAAACTTGGGTTCGGAAATCAAAATTCAACTCAAAACTTGAGACTTTCTGAGACTTTCGATACGTTCATTTACAAAAATTTTAAGTTGTTGCACTCTTTACATGATTAAACAGGACAATAATAAGTGCAAATTCAATAGAAAGCACTAAATTGAGCATAAAATACGGGAAAACAAGGTAAAAAGCGTGAAACTCTACCGCACTCTACCCCCCTTAAAAGACACGAGTTACGACCCCGTAACTCAACTAACCTCGGGAAAAAGCTCGGCATATTTCTTTCTCATTTCGTCCTCCGCTTCCCAAGTGGCTTCCTCAGATTCTTGATTAGACCACAACACTTTGACAATTTTCACATCTATCGTACGCGTACTACGCACTTTGCTATCAAGGATTTTGACATGTCTTTCCTCAAAGGTTAGACTTTGGTCTAATTCTATGGTCTCCGGTTGCAACACATGCGATTTATCCGGGATATATTTCCTTAACTGAGATATGTGGAACACATTATGCACTCTATGCAAGTCCATAGGCAAGGCTAGTCTATAGGCTACCTTTCCGATTCTTTCTAAGATCTAATATGGGCCTATGTACTTAGGGCTTAACTTCCCTTTCTTTCCAAATCTCATGACACCTTTCATTGGTGACACTTTGAGCAACACTTTATCACCTATGTTGAACTCTTCATCCCTACGTTTCAAGTCTGCATAACTCTTTTGGCGATCCTGCGCCGCTTGAATCTTTGATTGGATGGTTCGGATTTGGTTCATAGTGTCCTCTATCATTTGAGGTCCCAACACTACGGTTTCACTAATATCGTTCCAGCAAAGTGGACTTCTACACTTTCGCCCATACAAAGCCTCAAATGGTGCCATTCCAATGCTAGCATGATAGCTATTGTTATAGTAAAACTCAATCAAATTTAGGCTATCTTCCCAACTTCCTTGGAAATCAATAACGCATGCCCGAAGCATGTCCTCTAGGGTTTGGATAATCCTTTCAGTTTGTCCATCCGTGGCTGGGTGGAAGGCTGTACTCATTTTCAATGTCGTACCAAAGCTCTTCTGCACACTTTTCCAGAAATTCGAAAGAAACCTTGAATCCCTATCCGATACGATATCCTTAGGAACTCCATGTAACCTCACAACATTCTTAATGTAGGCTTTAGCAAGTTGTTCCATTTTCCAAGTTTCCTTCATTGGTATAAACACTGCTGACTTAGTCAACCTATCTACCACAACCCAAATTGTATCATTCCCAGTCTTTGACTTAGGTAAACAAGTGACGAAGTCCATAGAAATACAGTCCCATTTCCAGCTTGGAATCTCTAAAGGTTGGACCTTCCCTTGAGGTCTCCTATGCTCAATCTTAACTTTCTGACAAGTCAGACATCTAGCCACAAATTCAGCCACTTCGTTCTTCATCCTTGGCCACCAATAGACCTTTTTCAAGTCCTTATACAACTTGTCACCACCTGGGTGCACAGAATATGGCGTATTATGCCCTTCTTTCATCAATTTCTCCTTCAATTCTCCACACTTATGAGACACGCACCACCTGCCTTTGTACCTCAAACTTCCATCATCATGGATTCGGAAATCTAACTTCGTACCTGCTGTTAATTCTAGTTAATTGAATCTTAGGCGGATCCGAACGTGCTGTGGACTATCTACGGAGGGACTACACTTTGAGTCCTAAAATTGTTCTTGTTCGGTTCGGGAGCAGCTAGGGAAGGCACGCTACACATGTATGTATCCTAAATTATGTTAATTGGTTATGTGACAATTAATTTGGATTCCTGGCTTTATGGTTTTTCCGCATGAAATATATGTTTATATTTGTCATAACCTAACAGTGGTATCACGAGCCTCTAATTAATTCCATAATCAATTATAGTTAGCATGGTTAAATTTTATAAATTTGCAATGAATTAAAGGGGTGATTAATTTCGATTTTTGTAATTAATTGCAAATTCGTGCGATTATTTAATTATTTGTTCGCAGGATTTTCGGCAGTTTAGTCAATAATGGTCGAAATCGTATAATTTTATAGTGAATTTTGCATGTAAATGGTGTTTTAAAATTTTAACTAAAATCATAGATTTGATGCCGAACCCTGAATTCCCCAATTCGAAGCCTAACTATGACGTTTTGGAGGTTTTAGTTTTTCGAACTCAAAATTTATAATTTTGGATGTTAAATTAAATATTTGCGATTCTTGTTTGTAAATCTTGAATCTATGATTGACCTACTGTATATGATTAACAATTTTAATGCCTAAGCTTGTTAATTATACAACCTAATTTGTAATTGTAATTAATTTGTTGAAATTCAATAATTTAGAATTTGATTTGATTTTCATAATTAATCAGCAATTTAATTAGGAACCTATGATTAAAAACCACCATAAAATTTGTTAAAATTGAAAAGTTTTAAAATTTTATGACCTAGATTTGAATCCATGAAAATAAACATAATCAGAAATTAATTTGAATAATTTTTTTTCGATTTTTCGCCCAAAATTTATGAAATTAATATGATTTATTAATTCGTCGATAAATTTAATAATAAAAGTTTTAATTTTTATGAAATCCGTTCACGAATCTTGCACACATGAAGCAATGGACGCTAAGTGTTACCCTTAAGGGGTGTTGTATAGTGCGGGCATGCGACGACGAGCAAGGGAGCTCGTCGCCCATGCGGTAAGAATGCAGCGACCAAGGGCGTGGCACATGCGCGCAAGGCAGCAGCCCTGCGTAGCGCCGTGTGCTGCGAGAAGTGGGCGGGATGGGCGAGAGGGCAAGGCAACGAGCACAATGCATCGCGCACGCGGACAGCGATGGCGGGCTCGTCCAGCTGCGTTGCCCAGCAGCGCTGCCTCGGTGGTAGGCGAGTGGGCTGCGCGCAAGCGTGGCTTGCTCGACTTTCATCGTTTGCGCGTGGTCGCTCGGGCTTTGCCCTACGATCAGTCGAGTGGCAGCTCATTGGGCGCTGCTGCTAGTTGGACTCGACGAGGCATGGGCGCGAACCCATGGCCTTGTCTTGGCCCGATTGGTTCGTTTTAATTTTAATTTTTGATTTTCGGTTGGAAAACGATTTTAATTAAATTTAAAATTTTTAATTTAATTTTTTCTCAGAATTTAATTTTGAATAATTTAAATATTATAAATTTTATTTAAAATAATTATTTTACTAAAATTAAAACCTTGATTAAATTTAAATTAATTAATTCAATTCAACTGAAAATAAATTAAAGGATTTAAATAATAATTTATATGAGCTTTAAATTTTAATTAAATTTGTAAGTTTCCTGTTAGACTAGGAAATACAATTTTATGTTTAAAATTAGTAAAGCATGTAAATTTCTTGGTTTTAGTGGGAGCGTTTTAGTCATAAACTCTTGATTAGGTCTACATTCCTTTAAGGTTAAAACAACTCGATTTGAATTAATAAGGATTGAATAATTTGTAGATTATTGGAAGCCTTGATTAATTGCTGCAAATATTTATGTGATGCATAATATGTTCTACTAACCAGCTATGTGGGCCATTCATTGATAAATGAATGGGTGAATGGTATATTGTAAATGTACTGTTTTGCAGGTTATGGAAAGTGACTAGTATGGCCCAAATAGGATAGAAAATATGGTATGCGTACCATTAATTTGAATGTAAAATTGTTCTAAAGTACCAAAGTTTTATTGCTTTAAATATGGTCTGCGTACCATCAAATAGTTGTAATTAGTTTCAATTATAGCTTATCCTATTTGAAAAAAATGGCGCCTCCCATGGTGAAATTCAAGACGGAGTTTCCAATCCATTTTCAAGACGGAGTTTGAAATTGAAGCTTCAAGATGAAGTCGGGCCATACTAGATCACATTTATATCTTATGCATGCTTTAAGTTATTTATTGCTTTAAATATGTCTTAATTATGCATGAGATTGTGGCTTGATTATTTTGCATGATTAAGGATTTTAGTTCACTTAAAATCTAACGAACATAGTAAAAGCCTTAAGTTCTAAACTTTAAAAAATTGAGTTAAAAGGTGCTATGCCAAAATAACACTTACTTGGATAACCTTTACATCAATCTTAGTAATAGTTTTCCGCCATAGCGAGGTGTTACTTATTGATCCTAAAGGGGGAAGGTACACAAATAATTGTCAGTACATGTTAGTTTTGGTGAAACTCAACGATATAAGTAAGGAGTCCTTTTATGTCGTGGCAAATGAGATAGGTTTACCTAATAAGACCTTAGACGTACCTATCAACCAAGAGTAGTTTCTAGACTATTAGCAAAGGCTTTGCTTACCTAAAATATTTTAGAATTGAGTCTAAATACATAATGTGCTTAATTCTTCAATGATTTAAGGGTCTTGGAATCATTTTATTCACACATGCCGGAACACATAACTTAAATAAAATGCTTAATAAATAATAAATTATGCATGTATGCTAGAATTTAAGTTTATTAAGAGAAACTGTGAATGGTTATTTATTTGTTTATTCTTTTTCAATTGTAGTTTTAACTATGGAAAACAACAATTCATTGAACATCCGCTCAATTCTCGAAAAGGAGAAGTTGAACGGGAAAAACTTCCTTGACTGGCAAAGGAACTTGCAAATAGTTCTTATGCAGGAAGAAAAGGAGTATGTCCTGGATGAGGCGATGCTCGAAGCCGCAGGCGACGGGGTTACTCAGGCAGCCCTCAATCGTTGGATTGATGCCAACAAGGATGTAAAATGTCTAATGCTTGCAACCATGAGTGCAGATGTACAGAAAACGTTCATCAACTCAGATGCTTTCACGATCATCAGTGAGTTAAAGAACATGTTCCAAGATCTGGCTCGAGTCGAAAGATTCGAGACTCATAGGCAAATTCTTGAGACTAAGCTTATGAAAGGCGAGCCCGTAAGTCCACATGTTCTCAAAATGATTGGACTCATTGAGAATATGAGTCGGCTGGATCAGTAGTTCTCTCAGGAAATAGCTGTAGACTCCATCCTCCATTCTCTTCATAGCGGGTATGATCAGTTCAAGATGAACTACAGTATGAATAGACTGGACAAAACTCTCACTAAGCTTAATGGTATGCAGAAGACGGCTGAAAAGACGCTCAAAAGTGATAAGCAAGATGTGCTTATGGTGCGTGGGGGCAAGTTCAAGAAATCTGGCAAGAAGAGGAATGCTAAGAAAGGTGGCAAGAGGGCCAGCCCGACTAAGAAAACTGGCGGCACCAAGTCTGAAAAGAAGAAGGTGAGCCAACCCACTTCTGAATCTGAATGCTTCTACTGCAAGAAGAAGGGGCATTGGAAGAGAGATTGCTTGAAGCTTAAGGAAGATCAGAAGAACGGAACAGTCGTTCCATCTTCAGGTATTTTTGTTATAGACTGTATACTTGCTAATTCAACTTCTTGGGTATTAGATACAGGTTGTGGCTCACACTTATGTTCCAATTCGCAGGGACTAAGAAGAAGTAGAAGGTTAAGCAAGGGTGAAGTCGACCTACGAGTGGGAAATGGAGCACGGATTGCTGCATTAGCGGTATGAACTTATTATTTGTCGTTTCCCTCTGGGCTAGTTTTGGAACTAGAAGAGTGTTTCCATGTTCCAAGTCCTACTAAAAACATCATTTCTGTTTCTTGCTTAGATGCTAAGGGATTTTCCTTTTTAATAAAAGACAATAGTCACTCGTTTTATTTTAAAGAGATGTTTTATGGATCTGCTAGATTAGTCAATGGAATTTATTTATTAGATCACGACAAACAAGTTTATAACATAAATACCAAAAAGGCCAAAAATAATGATTCAGATCTCACCTATCTGTGGCATTGTCGATTAGGTCATATTAACAAGAAGCACATAGAAAGACTTCAAAAGGAAGGAATTCTAGAACCATTTGTCTTAGAGGATTATGGTAAGTGCGAATCATGTTTACTTGGAAAAATGACAAAGCAACCTTTCTCTAAAGTTGGAGAAAGAGCAACTGAACTATTGGGTTTAATCCATACAGATGTATGTGGACCAATGAGTACAAATGCTAGAGGTGGTTTCAGCTACTTTATCCCTTTCACTGATGACTTCAGTAGATATGGTTATGTCTACCTAATGAAGCATAAGTTTGAATCCTTTGACAAATTCAAGGAATTTCAGAGTGAAGTATAGAATCAATTAGACAAGAAGATTAAGGCACTGCGGTCTGATAGAGGCGGTGAATATCTGAGCTATGAATTCGATGACCATCTGAAAGAATGTGGAATTCTATTAGAATTGACTCCTCATGGAACACCTCAATGGAACGGTGTGTCGGAACAGAGGAATGAGACCTTTCTAGACATGGTTAGATCAATGATGGGTCAGGCCAAACTTCCAATAGAATTTTGGGGACATGCAATAAACACAGCTGCACTCACTATAAATAGAGCTCCGTCTAAAGCTGTCAAAAAGACTCCATATGAGTTATGGTTTGGAAAGCCTCCAAATGTGTCTTTTCTTAAGATTTGGGGTTGTGAAGTATACGTCAAACGATTAATTTCCGAAAAACTTCAAACAAAATCTGACAAATGTATCCTTGTGGGCTATCCAAAGGAAAAAAAGGGGTATTACTTCTACAATACATCTGAGAACAAGGTGTTTGTTGCTCGAGATGGTATCTTTTTGGAAAGAGATCACATTTCCAAAATGAAAAGCGGGAGAAAAGTAGACCTCGAAGAAATTCGAGTTGAACAACAAACTCTAGAGAATGCTCAAGATGACATTCAGGTTCAAACTCAGAGATCTTTAGAAGAATCTGGTGAGAATCAAGGACCATCTAGAAATGTAACCCCGCGTAGATCGCAGAGATATAGGTCTCAACCGGAAAGGTACTTAGGTATTTTGACGAACGCGAGCCATGAAGTTCTATTACTTGAAAGTGATGAACCTGTGACTTACAAACAAGCTATGACGAGCGCTAGCTCCAAGCAATGGCAAGAAGCCATGCAATCTGAATTAGACTCCATGTCTGAAAACCAAGTTTGGGATTTGGTCGATTTGCCAGATGGCTACCAAGCCATAGGAAGCAAATGGGTTTTCAAACTGAAAAAGGACAAGGATGGGAAACTAGAAGTTTTCAAAGCTAGATTGTTTGCAAAAGGTTACAGGCAAGTCCACGGTGTGGATTACGATGAAACCTTTTCACCAGTTGCGATGCTAAAGTCTATTTGGATAATGTTAGCAATCGCTGCATATTACGATTACGAAATATGGCAGATGGATGTCAAAACCGCTTTCTTAATCGGCGTTTTAACAGAAACTGTGTTTATGACACAGCCTGAGGGTTTTGAGGATCCAAAGAATGCTAAAAAGGTATGCAAGCTTAAGAAATCCATTTACGGATTAAAGCAAGCATCAAGGAGATGGAATATACGTTTTGATGAAGCAGTCAGTGACTTTGGCTTCGTCAAGAACGCAGACGAATCTTGTATATACAAGAAGGTCAGTGGGAGCAAAATTTCTTTTCTAGTATTGTATGTCGATGACATATTACTTATCGAAAATGACATTCCTATGTTGAACTCTGTCAAGATTTGGCTTGGGAAATGTTTTTCGATGAAGGATCTAGGAGAATCACAGTACATACTGGGCATCAAGATTTACAGAGATAGATCTAAAAGGATGATTGGACTTAGTCAAAGAACTTATATCAATAAAGTGCTTGAAAGGTTCAATATGGCAGACTCCAAGCGAGGCTACATACCCATGTCTCATGGAATGACTCTAAGCAAGACTCAGTGCCCAAAAACACTGGATGAGCGTAGACGAATGAGTGGGATTCCATATGCATCATTGATTGGTTCAATAATGTGTTCTATGATATGTACACGCCCAGATGTAGCCTAACTCAGTGCTACGAGAAGATACCAGTCAGACCCAGGAGAGGCACATTGGACTGCTGCCAAGAATATTCTGAAGTACCTGAAAAGGCACAAAGATGATTTCCTGGTCTATGGTGGAGATGATGAATTAATTGTTAAAGGCTATACGGACGCAAGTTTCCAAATCGACAAGGATGATTTCAGATCACAGTCTGGGTTTGTATTCTGCCTCAACGGAGGTGCAGTAAGCTGGAAAAGTGCTAAGCAAAGCACCATTGCGGATCCTACAACTGAAGCGGAGTACATTGATGCACATGAAGCAGCAAAGGAAGCTATTTGGCTAAGGAAGTTCATAGGTGAATTTGGTGTAGCCCCCTCCATTGAAGGACCAATAGCTCTATATTGTGATAATAACGGAGCTATTGCACAGGCAAAGGATCCTAGACACCACCAGAGAGTCAAGCATGTACTTCGTAGATTTCACCTTCTACGAGAGTTCATTGAAAGAAAAGAAGTTGAGATAAGCAAGATTGGAACTGACGACAACATCTCAGATCCATTATCTAAACCTCTTCCGCAAGCGAAGCACAACTCGCACACTGCAGCTATGAGAAACAAGCATGTTGGAGAATGGCTATGATGTCCTCATTTAATGTTTTATAGTTTTAGAGTTTAATGCTTTGTAAAACGTTATTGGTTAACCATTCATGTAAATGAATAGAATTCATTTTTCCATTTAATTTGTGGTTTATTAAATGATGAGTCCTTTCTATTTGACGATATATTCAAGATAGACTGTCAAGACCAGCGCTGTGACTAAGAAATGTCTATCAAGTGAACTTGAATGTCAAAAGTTGAAAATGGTCCCTGGTCAAAGTTTTCTATAAAGATGGACGCATAGGAAACACTAGACGACTAGAATACAAGATGACTAGTAGTTCTGTTTCTTGAACTATGTGGACATGGAAATGTCGCAATCATTTGCATAGATACTTACTTTGGAAAGACTAGTATCGCACAGACCTATGAAACTTTACTGTAAGAGATGAAAATTTGTCGTAGTTAAATTTCATTAAAATTATTAAACACTAATCCTTAATACCTGAGTGATTTGAGATTACTTGTTTGAGAACTGGTTACTTTGACGTTGTCAATCGTCGCACCGTAAAAGGAGGCTATAATAGCAACGCTCGGGTAATCACCTATCAAACGAAGTCTAATCTCAAGATCTCAAGATTGGGATTTTCCTCCCATAAATCGGGATGAGATGCTAAATGTTGTACAAGGCCCCACTCGGAGAGCTAGAAACTGTAAAATGCATGGCCGTGCTCAGATGAATCATAGGCTATGATTATCTGTTTATTTGATCAGTTGAACTCTGAAATCGAGAAATTCCTCTGGACATAATAAGGATGACAACTCTTACCTTATGTTCATGAGCAAGCATCAAGCGACAAAGGAATTAGGAAATGCACACTTGTCCCTAAGAACAAGTTGGAGACTGAAGGAAATAATGCCCTTGGTGCAAGTATGCATTCAATGTTAAGTCTAATAAGTGCGGTTAAGTATTAATTAATTATGCAAGTTAATCATTCAATAAGATCAAGTGAACTGTATGCCTAGCTAGAGGCCGCTTCAGTTCAAGTGGAATTAATAATATTAATCCACAACTTACTCTTGACTGAACCAGTAGGGTCACACAAATAGTATGTGAACGGATCAAGTATTTAAGTGAATTAAATACTCCATTTATGGATATTCGGAATCGACGGATCTCGGTTCCAGTGGGAGCTGAAATCGTCAAAAGGAAAATTATGAATACTCTGGAAACGATGATATTGCCGGAAACGGAAATATGGATCGTACCGGAAATATAAATATTATCCAAGTCGTAGATGTTGTCGGAAACGGAAATATGGTACGTATCGGAAAATATTATCGGAAATGGAAATATTGCCGTAAACGGAAATATTGCCGGAATCGGAAATATTATCGGAAACGGAAATATTAAATATTTTTTCGAAACGGAAATTAATTCCGGAATCGGAAATATTAAATATTGTTCGAATCGGAAATGAATTCCGGAATCGGAAAATAAATCTGAAGCGCGAAATATCGGACGAGCTTGCTAGACGCAAGACCCAGCACGAAGCTAGGGCAGCGCCTAGCGAAGCCCGCGCAAGCACAACAGGCGAGCAGCAGCCCGCCAAGCAAGCAAGGCCCAGCCGAGCAATGAAGAAAGGCCAGGCCCAGCAAGCAAGGCAAGGCCAGCAGGCTGGCGCGCCCTTCGTGGGCTGCGTACCAGCGCTGCTGGGCCGAGCCAACCCACCGCGCGCGGGCAGCACCCCTTGTGGGCTGTTCGTGCGTGTTCTTGTGTTCGTGCATGTTTCGAATCCTTAGGCATTTAGGATTCATCCGAATAGACTATTTTCCTGAAACTATTAGAATTAGTTGTTAAGCTAAACACTAAAATAATAGATTTTAATTTAAGTCTAATTCTAATTGAATTAGATAAATTGAATCCTAGTAGGTTTCTAGGTCCGATAAACCTACCCTATAAATAGGTGATGGAAATCACAATTTATACACATCAATTCAAAGTATTCATATAGTTTTAAGTTAAAAACAAAGCTTAATAATTGCCAAATAATTGTAAACGAATAACATAATACCTTAGGCTAAATTCTAGTTAATTGAATCTAAGGCGGACCTGAACGTGCTGTGGACTATCTATGGAAGGACTACACTTGGAGTCCTAAACTTGTTCTTGTTCGGTTCGAGAGCAGCTAGGGAAGGCACTCTACACATGTATGTATCCTAAATTATGCTAATTGGTTATGTGGCAATTAATTTGGATTCCTGGCTTTATGGTTTTTCCGCATGAAATATATGTTTTATATTTGTCATAACCTAACACTTTACACCCAATGTAATAATATAAGTCGTAAGAGTATGATTGTAAATCCCAAAATGCTAACCTTAAAAGAAAAGTGAAAAATAACAATAGTTAATTCAATTTGTTATTATAAAAAGATTATGCTTAGTCATTATAATTAATTAGCACAATTTACCTGAATCTGAACTTTGTGTTGCATTGTTAAATCGAGTATTGTGCAGTAATATAATTCAAAATAAAGAGATCTCATATTTAATATCATGTAGAAAGGAGAGGGAGTACAACTGATAAAAGATATTCAAGTATTAATAATGACTTTCAGGCAGTTAAAAGGGGTATATTTAGATGTTAGTAATACATTAAGAAAAGGGGAAAAACACTTCAAAAATTAAAGTGTGCGGAGTAGCAGAAAAAAAATGTAGGAGCATACCAAAACCAGAAACTAAAGAAGGGTGGTCGAAATTCCTACCTTAAATTCATCCATTTTCTATGAGGTGCACTTCACTTCACCTCCTTCTAGATGTTGTAATCGTGAAGGCAAATCTTTAAATGAAATCCCATATTCGAAGAACACCCCTTTTTTCAACAAGAACAACAAACTAAGTAAAACCCAACTCCCAAAATGCCTCATTAACTAATAATTCAACCGAGAAATAATTGCTACTCTTTTTTGGCCTAAGAAGGTGATAACTAACATGGTCTTATTCAAATTCATGCCTTTCTCTTTCTTCCTAACCTTGTTCCGCCACTTCATTTGTTTCCAGATCATCATCTATCACATAACATAGTTCTAGGTCAATATTCAATCCATCCCCCATCCCACATCCTAACCTGGAAACAAACTTTAAAACACAACCCATAATGGACCATAACAAAAAAGAATTGACACGGTAAAATAGTTACAAGAATTTGATCATTTAACTACACAAAACAGCAATACAGAGCTACAACTGTAGTTGCCTGTAATCTAGCTTAATAACAGTAATCAACGAAACCATATGAGCTCCAATGAATCTCCTAATTAAAAATAAGCAAATTGGCATAATTAAATAACCTGATATCATACTCTTCCCAAAAATATACACCATAATACATGTAAAGCCTAGCTTAGGAGTTTAGGACCACAATTGATCACTTTCTTGGAATTTATCGGTCATTTGAAAACTCTTAAAACTGTAAATACGACATATCACTCAATCAATATATAAAGGAAAAATGTCGGCACTCCTACTTGTCAAATAAATTCAACAGACCATAATTTGTAAAGCTATTAGAGTTCGAGACACTTCAAGTTTTTTGAAGGAAAAAGCCACAAGTTTTTAAAAATAGGCCTTGTTGTTCCTGATAATCATCCCACTTCGCTTTTCGCTGATACTGGTTTGTGTTAATTCCTGTCCTTTTGTTGTTCATTAATCGAATTTGATGGTTTCTAGTTTTATAAATTTTAACTTTGATTTAATTTGTAATTTTTTGTGGGATTCTAACCATACATAATTTATCATAATAACCTCATATAACTCCCTCCCCCCCCCCTCTCCAATCACACTCCCTCCCTCACAACTTTGTTAAGATGATTCTTATTTCCCACACTTTCTCCCTCTCTCAAAGACAAAAGAGGTGAAATACTGACAAATAACAATCAAAAGTAAAGTAGCAAGCTGCAAGCTTAAATCACGTAAGTCAATTAATCATTGACCAACCACAGATCGAGAGTTTTTGTTAATAAGTATTAATTCCTCACTGGTGTCCCCAACATAAATTATTTCAAAAAATAACATTTATCTACTCATATCTCATCAGTTAGATACTTCTAGAGGGATAAATTCAAAAAAAAATCCCATTACCAAAAACTAACTTTGGAAATAAAGAAACTAAATTACAAGGAGAACAATTATTATTATGCCTGCCATCCCTTATCAAGGAAAAGTCTTTCTTTTGCCTCCGAAATTAGTGTACCATGTAAGGCTAAGAGACCACAACCATAACACTAAGACAAAAAGGGAGGAGTGGGAATCATTAAAAAGTGGTGCAGGCAAAACAAGTAGAGCTAAGCTTAGGGTATTTCAAAAATGTTGAAGTTGCTAGAACCAAAAATGGATTAAATTGGCGCTATGGAAGTATGGGTATAGGTACTTAATTGGTTTTCAAGAGGGTTATGGAAAGGAATATAGGCTATTTGTTTGGTACCGATGAGCTTTGTTTTACGGTTAACTATATTTGAATTCATCTTTTTGTGTCGAGAATCATGATGTATAGAACATGGAGGTAAGGAACTCTGCTTGAACAATAAGTTGTTTAGAGATATAACAGAAAATAATGCTTCGGTGTAGATTGACACTTCCTAAATGCTAAATGAAAGACATAAGGAGCAGCCAAGATTCAGTCCTGTCATTAAGCCGGGGAAGTTTATGATAGTTGGGGTTTCTCACTATGTAAGTTTATTTGCTGGCTTAGATCATATTTATACATGGGTCTTGTTTAGCAATCAATTCTTTACTATTAGCCGTTTGTATTGACTATTTACAAGCGTAATAGAAACCAATAGATGTCGAGAATCATGATGTATAGAACATGGAGGTAAGGAACTCTGAACAATAAAGTTCTTCAGAGCTATAACATAAAATAATGCTTCGGTGTAGATTGACACTTCCTAAATGCTAAAGGAAAGACATAAGGAGCAGCCAAGATTGAGGCCTGTCATTAAGCCGGGGAAGTTTAAGATAATTGGGGTTTCTCACTGGGTAAGTTTATTTACTGGTTTAGATCATATTTATACAGGGGCCTTGTTTAGCAATCAATTGTTTACTATTAGCCATTTGTATTGACTATTTACAAAGGCGTAATAGAGACCAATAAAGTTCATTGTAATATCCACAACTACTGCCATTTCTTATAGTATTAAAAATCATAGCAAGTTGCACTCGCGTAATCTGAAGTTTTAGAAATGACATGTATTTGATCCAGAGGGTGTGTAGTAATTTGTATTACAACTTTCAAAAACTTATTAGGCTGCCAATGACAATAGAGAAGACTTGCAGACATAAGCTAAAAGAATAGTCATCCAAGGAATAGAACATTAGAGTTGGGTATCTTTAATTGATTATCTACAAGGTCATACCAACTTAATATGTACATGATATCACTACTCTAACCAACTCTCTAGTAATAGAAACTCTACAATGATTTATAGCACACTCACATTAGCAGATACTTTACCCTCAAAAGCCTTATGGTTGATACATACTTGATTAGTCTCTATCTTATACTCCGTATGAAGTAGTTATTTTCCTAAACGGGACGTTCCCGATACCCTAAAATCTGTTGGAGTTGCATGTTTTGCTGGTTATAAATGAGTGCCAAGATAGGTAAATTTTCCAAACAAAATATCAGTACCATCAATTAGTTATATAAATATATTAGCTAAAACAACTGCTTAACCATCCCAGCAAATATGCAGTGTCCACATAAGGACAGATAATCAAATACATCAGCATAATACGACTACTAAGCTTACAACACCTGAGGATAGAGCACTCAATTGAATCCTTGACCTGCTTAATTTCCCTAAGAAAATAAATTCTATATAATGATTGAGTGTTAGCTCAACTAATTACCAACCCACTAACAATGTCAAAACCAGATTTACCAAATACAATTACAATAAAAAATCACAACAACAAAAATTTATTCACGAACATGTAAGAATCAATTCAACAATTACTTGCAAATATAAAAGAAAATTAACCAATTTTTCTTGGAATGAAGCTTGTTTTCAGTGATCAATCCATAAAACAAAAATCTAAATTCATCCATACCACCAAAAACACAAACACTATGATATTAACATCAAAAGCATAAACTTCCACCATTTAAAACACAAAAATGCTCAAAACTTGACCCATCAAAAAACACAATCAAACAAAACCCGAAATAACAACAAACCCAGATCCAAAAAATCAATGCCTAGTGTAGGGGGTATTTTTCTCGTACTTTGTATTTTTCCCCTACGGGGGCGGTTGTTTTAGAAACCTTTAGTATCTTTGTACTTTGAAGGAGTCGCCACCAAACATTATTTAGGGTCTCGTTTGGAAAGACCGCAAAGATGACTCTATTAGGATAAGGCATTGAATCTTAGAAACGGATGGGTGAGATACGGGCAAGGGAACAAGGTGCTTATTCCGCGAGCTTTAAAAATTATTCAAATGCTTGGCACAACATTTTCGAAAATATACCCTAGTTTAGACTATGTGGGTTTGAATTTAGAACAAATCGAATTTCTAGTTTGTATTGTGGTCACTTTGCTTTAAAGTTAATTTAAGGGAACCTAAGATCGGTTTGTCCAAGAAACTATCTTTTTAAGCGTGGCGTAACCTTGTATTTTGTTGTATTTAGCATGTTAGGTGATGAAAACAATAAGAAAGTAAAGCAACATCACAATGCAAAATAGGTGCGGAATTAGTAAAGTACAAGACCACCTAGAAATGGACTAGGAGGTAGAACCACATTGCCTAGAAGGACTAGGCAAGTAAAGTTGCGGAATTGAAATTTCATAATTGAGAGTGCGGAATTGAAATTGCATAATTGAAAGTGCGGTATTGAAATTGCATAATTGAAAGTGCGGTATTGAACTTGAATTTTAGCTCATGAGATCCGAACGCCGAACTTGAATTTTAGCTCATGAGATCCGAACGCCAAGCGACTCCTTAAAAATAAGTGCGCCCGACACGGATTCAAAGAAAAAATCTCTACTTTAGGTCAAGTTGCTCGACCTAAAGTGTCTTAGATTTTGAACATAGAACTTGAACTTGAAAAGTCTGAATCTTGAAATGTTGGACTTGAAATATTGAACTTGAAATGTTTGAACTTTGAAATATTGAACTTGAACTTAAAATATTGAACTTGAACTTGAAATATTGAATTTAAGAGTCTTGAATCTCAAAGATTGGACCTTTTAATGTTGAAAATGCTTGATCATTGATGAGCTCTTATTTTGAAATGATCCTAGTTTAAGGAAGTGATTGCAAACAACCCTAAACATTATCAGATCTTGAATCTTACTTGAAATTTGAAAAATGGAGTCTTGAATCTCAAAGATTAAACCTTTAAACATTAGAAAGGCATCATCTTTGATTATTCCATGTTTTGAAGGTGATTCTAGTTCAAAGGAGTGATTACAAACAACTTTGAACATCATTGAATCTTGAAAGTTTGTATTTTTGTATCACATAAAGTTTGGATTTTGTAAGAAATGTATGATTGTTGTAAGTGACACTTTTAGGATTAAAAATGCCAACTTACTAATCATTTTTTAAAGAGAAAATCAAAGGAACATGATGGATTAGGGGTGGGATTCGGAATTACCTAGTTAGGTTTAGGCAAGAATTCCTTTTAGAGCTCCCAATTGCTTAGAACTTGAAAATTGTATGTGATTTTGGAGGATTTTTGTATTTTTTATTTGAGTGGCAATTTTTGTATTACGACATTGTGTTTTGATTTTGCCTCCCCATAATGCTCAGAATTAGGGGTTTAAATGGGAGAACCTGCTACTAAACGCCAGCTCACGCCAGCGTCCAGCGCAGCAGCCAGCGCCAGGCGCTGCTGACGTGGCGCAGAAGCTGCCAAAAAGGACGAAAGATGTCGTCCTTGTTTTGGCTTGTATGGGTTTACCTTCGTACGAATTGTACGAATTTGGCACGTAGTGTTTGCTTGATGATTAAGGAAGTTTGCGACTAAAAACTAGCCGTTTCTAGGTTTTTTAATTCGGTTTTACGGGACGAGGCCCGGCTCGCTCGGTTTGGTGAGTCGGCGCCCGAAATTGGATTGCTTAGTGTCATTTCGACTGGAAAAGTCCTTGTAAAACCGATGGGATAGTCCATTGGGTGAGATTGTACTTGGATCTTGAAATCGATTCTTGGAATTTGTATTTTGTACCGAGTTCCAGAATGGGAACGACCTCGGGGATTGGATTTTGGCTCTTGGATTTTGGACATGTTCTTAGCAATTGGGATTTCCGCACGGAGTTGCTCCAACCGCCTAATAAGGATAATGGTATCGTCATCATTCCAAATGGGAGACACAAATTAGGTGTCTACAGAAGCCCCCACTTTGACTGAGCATTCGGTTAGAAAAGCGCAAGTCAAAATTTTTGACTCGGGACGGAAAACGGTCAAGATGTTCTGCAATCAAGACCATTCTTTGTACGCCAGTACCTGCACAAAACAGGCGTTAGAAAAAAGGATAGAGTCTACCTCCGCTCGGTTATGACGACTCTGACTTGTACTTGTACTGCACTCCCGCCTTTGGTTTAAGACGGAGCTTGACATCGAAAATTTGAATCTTGAATTTTGAATTTTGAATACCCAGAATTGATCCGTTGGGGATGTGCTTCACTGGGGATAAGAGCTTTTTATTGGCCCTTAAGATTTTGAAATTTCGGTTGACTTTCCTGGAGCTTGGTCCATTGGGGGGTCGAACGCCTAAATTTTTGTATTTTTCGGAATTTGTATTCTTAAAATGCTAATCTGTTTGTATTTAGAGATACAAGTATATATCCGTATTTTTGGAGGATAGCATGATTTGACGTTTGATGCCTGGTGCAGAAAACCGTAGCAGCAAAGGGTGTGCAATTCCTGCGCATGCAGCAGGTCAGTGCTGGGCGCTAAGCTTGGCGTTCGGCGCGGGGTTGTGCTATAAAAGCACCCCTTGCCGTGCCATTTTGAAGAGCAATCACTTCTTCTCTTGCTTTCCTTTCTCTCAAAGGTCGAACACACTTCCCTTGATCTTGTTCTTGCCTTGTCCATGTAAGTATTTCATGTTTTTCTTATGAAATAATCTCTAGGATTGCATGTAGCTTTGATTTTTTTACACTTTGAAATGATGATTGCATGATATTAGGCTTCTTCAATCTTGTAGAAAATTGTTTGATAGCCACTTGAACTTGAACTGTTGGAACTTGTAGATTTGAATTTTTGAATTCTTGAAATCTTTCTTGAACTTGTATACCTGCTTCGGCATAGATAGCCTAGGCGTTGGTGTAGAACTCGTATTCGTGCTTCGGCATGGATAGCCTAGGCGTTGGTGTAGAGCTTGTATTCCTACTTCGGCATGGATAGCCTAGGCGTTGGCGTAGAAGTCCCTGGCTGAGTCTGTACTGCCACTGGGGATTTTTTTTTGAATTTTTACTTTTGAATTTTGTACGAGCTAGTATAGGATAGCCCGCGGTTTAGAATCTTGATATTTCGTATTTTTTATGATTTAGTATGCCTCGTCACACTATGAGAAAGCTTGTCGAGCGTTCGGTGGTTCGAGCGGCTATGGAGGATGCTTTGGATGATGAAGCAGCTTCCACAAATGTGCCGAAAGGGGGCATGGTTCCCCGAAGAGTACCCGCTTTCGTTGGCGCTGGCTGGAGTCCCTCTAATCTAGTGTTCCGACCGGAGTTTCATTTGTCTCAGCGGCCTCGCGTTGGTTTGGTGAGTCTTGTATTGTGCTTTGTCTTTTGAACTTGTATAGGTTTTGAACTGATTGGGTCATCCATAGGCTGATGGAGATCCGTTGCGCACTTTTTGGTCCCTGAAGGACCTTCATGATGTTTTTCCGGCCGTCTGTGCTGACGAGGAGGCCATGGAGATCTGGCTGCAGACGGGCCTGGTCGACTTCTGGCGTGCCATCGGGTTCCTGACAGCTTTGCAGGATTTGAGGGCTGTTTCGAGCCTTAACTGGGGTGGTCTGGCATACAGCCACCTTTTGTATGAGATGAAGTGGGCCTTCCGGACTACGCCAGAGAGCGAGCCCAGTAGTGCTGCCTTGTGGAGTGTGCTGGAGGTATTCGAGACTCCTTGTATTTTGTATTTTGTACTTGTATGTTTGTATCTTGGACTTGACTAATGCTTTGTTTGCTTTTTGAAAGATTTGGATGTACGAGCACTTCCCGACTTTGGCGCCGGTTCGTACTAGGGATGCAGCTTACCCGTATGCTGCCTCTTGGATAGGAGAGGTGCGCAGGAGGGTGCCTCTAGCGGCCTCCCGCAGAGCTTTGCGGGTTCTACACGTTGATGTGGTAAACTCTTGTACTCTAGAAATTCGAACTTGGATGTCTGATTCTCGAATTTTGTACTTTTGTATAGGAGCGTCGTCGAGGTCGCAGAGGTTCCGTCGACAGGGAGCCCCAGGTGGAGATTTCGAGAGGGTTGGAAGAGCCGAGCTTGGATCTGGGACAGGGGTCCGGTGCTGGTACTTATCAGAGGCATTCTGATGCTGATAGGGGAAGTGTCCCCTTTGTATATGCCGATCCTACCAGGCATTTTTTTGGGGGTGCGAGCAGTTCGAGGCCTTTTGTACCTCCTCCCGGATATTACTTCGGAGGGAGCGGCTCTCAGCCTTGGGGTGTAGATGCTTGGACTTACTGGCAGGAGATGGAGAGGATGCGTCAGGCCCAGATGTTTGGGGCACCATGCCAGTTCATGGCGATGCCTCCGCCTTATCAGTACCCTTCCCCTCAGCAGGGAGTTTATCATTCTCCCGGTACTCTTCGTATTTCGGAGCAGGAGCCTGGTACCCCTGGGACAGAGCTGGATCGGGATCTGGAGCGTTACAGGAGCCGAAACAGGGGCAAGGAGCATGTGGTTGACATTACGGCTGGTGATGACTCGGACTGACCCTGCATGGTACCGAGTTACTGAAGGAAATAATGCCCTTGGTCCAAGTATGCATTCTATGTTAAGTCTAATAAATGCGGTTCAGTATTAATTGACAAGTTAATAATTCAGTGAGATCAAGTGAGCTGAATGCCTAGCTAGAGGCCGCTTCAGTTCAAGTGGAATTAATGATATTAATCCACAGCTTACTCTTGACTGAACCCGTAGGGTCACACAAATAGTACGTAAACGGATCAAGTATCTAATGGCATTAGATACTCTATCTATGAATATTCGGAACCGACGAATCTTGGTTTCAGTGGGAGCTAAGATCGTCACAGGCAAGAAATGAATACTCCGGAAACGATGATATTGCCGGAAACGGAAATATGGATCGTATCGGAAATATAAATATTATCCAAGTCGTAGATGTTGCCGGAAACGGAAACATGGTACGTATCGGAAAATATTATCGGAAATGGAAATATTGCCAGAATCGGAAATATTGCCGGAAACGGAAATATTGTCAGAATCGGAAATATTACCGGAATCGGAAAATAATTCCGGAAACGGAAATATTAAATATTTGTTCGAAACGGAAATTAATTCCGGAATCGGAAATATTAAATATTGTTCGTATCGGAAATGAATTCCGGAAACGGAAAATTTAATCGGAAGCGCATCGTACGAATAAGCATCGGACGAGGCCTGCCGGACGAGGCCCAGCACGAAGCCAGGCCATCGCCCAGCAAGCCAAGCGCGCCGCACAAACAGCAAGGCCAGGCCCAGCAGGCTGCGCGCAGCACGCGCAGCGCACAACGCGCACAGCGCGCGCAGCGCGCAGCGCGCGCGGGCGCTGAGTGGGCTGCTGCTCGCGCGCACGCATGAGGCCCATCGTGGCTGTCGTGCGTGTGTGTGCAAGTGTTTGTGTTCGTGCACGTTTCCTAAAACATGCAGAGTTCGGTTAATGATTAAATTCCTAATTCTATTTGATAAATTAATTAAATTAGAGTTCTTGTAGGATTCTAGGTTTGATTAATTTGTATCTGAATAGGATTTCGATTCCCTTTCCATACCGCTATAAATATGAGGCTAGGGCTCACAATTTATAACACAAGTTTCAAAGTATTCAAAGTGAGTTTTTTGAGAGAAAAATTCAGTCACACATTTGCCTATAAAGTGCCGAAAATAATAGTACCTTAAGGGCGATTCTAGTTGGTCAATCTTAAGGCGGATCCAGACGTGCTGTGGACTATCTACGGAGGGACGACACTTGGAGTCCTAAAGACTTGTTCTTGTTCGGTTCGGGCGCAGCTAGGGAAGGCACGCAACAAAGAGTATGCATCTATTCTATGCTAAATGATTATGTGTAAATAATATGTTTTCCTGGGTTTATGGTTTTTCCGCATGATTTATGAATTGTCATATGTATCATAACCTAACAGTGGTATCAGAGCCCCTTATTATTTTCATAATCTAAATTGCATGAACATGGTTAAATATTACAAATTTGCAAGAATTAAAAGGGGTGATTAATTTTCGTAATTGTTAATTAATTGCAAATTGCGTTTATTTAATTATACGTACGCAGTTTTTCGGCAGTTTCTTCATTACTCATCCGAATTGAGTGATTTTTGTGTCAATTTCGCATGTAAAAGGCATTCTAAAAATTTTGACAAAAATAGTATTTTTCTGCCGAACCCAGAATTCTCAAATTCGAAGCCTAACTATGACTTTTCGAAGGTTTTAGTTTTTCGAATGCAAAATTTCGTAAATTTAAGATGTTAAATTAAATATTTGCGATTCTTGTTGATAAATCTTGAATTTTTGATTGACCTACTGCATATTTTTAACAAGTTTGAATGCCTAGTCTTGTTAATTATGCAATCTAATTATTAATTATGATTAATTTGTTGAAAATTAGAATAATTTAGAATTAATTTGATTTTCATAATTAATTGTAATTTAATTAGAAACCTATGATTAAAAACCACCATAAAAATTGTAAATTTACGATAAATTTTAAATTTTTATGACCTAGACTTGAATCCATATCAATCGGAAATCAATTGGATAATAAATTTTCGATTTTTCGCCCTAAAATTATGAAATTAATATTATTTATTAATTTGTCATAAATTTTAAATATAAATTTTAAAATTTTATGCGATTCGTTCATAAAACATGCACGCACGAAGCAATGGACGCTTCGTGTTACCCTTAAGGGGTGTTGTATAATGCGGGCATGCGACGACGAGCAAGGGAGCTCGTCGCCCGTGCGGCACGAATGCAATGAGCAAGGGCGTAGTGCACGAGCACAAGGCAGCAGCCCTGCCTTGTGTCGTGTGCCACGAGCAATGAACGAATGGGCATGGGCGAAGAGCGAGCCAAGGCAGTCGCGTGTGGGCAGCAAGCGAGCTGCGCCACAACGCGCGCTGCCTCGCACAAGAGCGCGCAGCCTCGCGCGCAGCGAGCGCAAGCTCGCGTGCCACGAGCGCTGCGCCCAGCATTACTCGCGCGCACAGCGAGCGATGTCGCCCGCCCAGCGAGCGATGTCGCGCCCCAGCGAGCGATGGCTCGCGCGCACAGCGAGCGATGTCGCGCGCCCAGCGAGCGATGTCGCGCGCCTAGCGAGCGATGGCTCGCGCGCCCAGCGAGCGATGTCGCGCGCCCAGCGAGCGATGTCGCGCGCGCGCACTTCGAGCGATAGCTCGCGTGCGATGAGCGCTGGCGCGCGCAGCGACCACCAATGCGTGCGGAGGCTTGCGATAGGGAAGCAGCAGCTATGCGACGAGCGCATGGGCTGCGCGCACATGGCCAGCAATGGCTGTGTGCGTACGGCCCATAGGCGTGCAACGCGTAGGTTGTTTGCGTTACGATTAGATCGTTTTGAATGTTTAATTTGAAAATTTCAGTTCACGTAATTTTGATTAATTTTAAAATTAATAATTTGAATTATTTTCTTGGATTTTAATTTTGAATATTATAATTATAATAAATGTTATTTATTCTAATTATTTTACTAAAATTAAAATCATGAATTAATTTAAATACGACTGAAATTAAATTAAATTTTTGGATTCAATTATAAATTGATATGAGCTTTAAATTTTAATTAAATTTGTATGTTTCCGGTTGGACTAGAAATACATTTTTATGTTTAAAATTGGTAAAGCATATGAATTTATTGGTTTAAGTGGGAGCGCTTTTTAGTCATAAACTCTTGATTAGGTCTACAAATCCTTAAGGTTAAAACAACTTGATTAGAATTAATAAGGACTGAATAATTGGTAGATTATTGGTGCCCTTGATTAATTGCTGCAAATGTTTACGTGATGCATAATGTGTTTTACTAACCAGCTATGTGGGCCATTCATGATAATGAATGGGTGAATGGTATATATTGTATATGTACTGTTTTGCAGGTTATGAAGTGACTAGTATGGCCCAAATAGGATAGAAAATATGGTCTGCGTACCATTAATTTGAATGTAATTGGTCTAAAGTACCAAAGTTATTTTTCAATTCAAATATGGTCTGCGAACCATCAAATAGTTGTAATTAGTTATAGCTTATCCTATTTGAAGAAAATGGTGCCTCCCACGGAGATTTTCAAGACGGACTTTGAAGTCAAAGCTTCAAGATGAAGTCGGGCCATACTAGATCACAAATATCTTATGCATGTTTTAAGTTATTTATTGTTTTAAATATGTCTTAAAATGCATGAGATCAAAAGCTTGATTATGTTGCATGATTAAGGATTTTAGTTCACTTAAAATCTAACCAACATAGTAAGAGCCTTAAGTTCCAAACTTAAAAATTGAGTTAAAAGGTGCCATGCCAAAATATACACTTGCTTGGATATCCTTTACATCAATCTAGTAATAGTTTTCGCTCAGCGAGGTGTTACTTATTGGTCCTAAAGGGGCAAGGTACACAAATAATTGTGAGTACATGTTAGTTTTGGTGAAACTCAACGATATAAGTAAGGAGTCCTTTTATGTCGTGGCAAATTCGATAGGTTTACCTAATAAGTTCTTAGACGTACCTATCAACCAAGAATAGTTTCTAGACTATTAGCAAAAGGCTTTTGCTTACCTAAGATGTTCTAGGATTAAGTCGACAAACTGTGCTTAGTTCTTCAATGATTTTAGGATCTTGGAATCATTTTATTCACACCTGCCGGAACACATAACTTGAATAAAATGCTTAATAAACATTGAATTATGCATGTATGCTAGAATTTAAGTTTATTAAGAGAAACTGTGAATGGTTATTTATTTGTTTATTCTTTTCAATTGTAGTTTTTAATATGGCAAACAACAATTCATTCAACATTCGATCAATTCTCGAAAAGGAGAAGTTGAACGGGAAAAACTTCCTTGACTGGCAAAGGAACTTGCAAATAGTTCTTATGCAGGAAGAAAAGGAGTATGTCCTAGATGAGGCGATGCCCGAAGCTACAGGCGACGGGGTCACTCAGGCAGCCCTCAATCGTTGGATTGATGCCAACAAGGATGTGAAATGTCTAATGCTCGCCACCATGAGTGCGGATCTGCAGAAAACGTTCATCAACTCAGATGCTTTCACAATCATCAGTGAGTTGAAGAACATGTTCCAAGATCTGGCTCGAGTCGAAAGATTCGAGACTCATAGGCAAATTCTTGAGACCAAGCTTAAGAAAGGCGAGCCCGTAAGTCCACATGTTCTCAAAATGATTGGACTCATTGAGAATATGAGTCGGCTGGATCAGCAATTTTCTCAGGAAATGGCTATAGACACCATCCTCCATTCTCTTCATAGCGGGTATGATCAGTTCAAACTGAACTACAGTATGAATAGTCTGGACAAAACGCTCACTGAGCTTCACGGTATGCTAAAGACCGCTGAAAAGACGCTCAAAAGTGATAAGCAGGATGTGCTTATGGTGCGTGGGGGCAAGTTCAAGAAATCTGGAAAGAAGAGGAATGCTAAGAAAGGTGGCAACAAGGCCAGCCCAACTAAGCAAACTGGCGCCAAATCTGCAAAGAGGAAGGTCAGTCAACCCACTTCTGAATCCGAATGCTTCTACTGCAAGAAGAAGGGGCATTGGAAGAGAGATTGCTTGAAGCTAAAGGAAGATCAGAAGAACGGAACAGTCGTTCCATCTTCAGGTATTTTCGTTATAGACTGTATACTTGCTAATTCAACTTCTTGGGTATTAGATACAGGTTGTGGCTCACACTTATGTTCCAATCCACAGGGACTAAGAAGAAGTAGAAAGTTAAGCAAGGGTGAAGTCGACCTACGAGTGGGAAATGGAGCACGGATTGCTGCATTAGCTGTAGGAACTTACTATTTGTCGTTGCCCTCCGGGCTAGTTTTGGAACTGGAAGAATGTTTCCATGTTCCAAGTCTTACTAAAAACATCATTTCAGTTTCTTGCTTAGATGCTAAGGGATTTTCCTTTATAATAAAAGACAATAGTTGTTCGTTTTATTTTAAAGAGATGTTTTATGGATCTGCTAGATTAGTCAATGGACTTTATTTATTAGATCACGACAAACAAGTATATAACATAAATACCAAAAAGGCCAAAAAGGATGATTCAGATCTCACCTATCTGTGGCATTGTCGATTAGGCCATATAAACTTGAAACGCTTAGAAAGACTTCAAAGGGAAGGAATTCTAGAACCATTTAACTTAGAGGATTATGGTAAATGCGAATCATGTTTACTTGGCAAAATGACAAAGCAACCTTTCTCTAAAATTGGAGAAAGAGCAAATGAACTATTGGGTTTAATCCATACAGATGTATGTGGACCAATGAGTACAAATGCTAGAGGTGGTTTCAGCTACTTTATCACTTTCACTGATGACTTCAGTAGGTATGGTTATGTCTACCTAATGAAGCATAAGTCTGAATCCTTTGACAAATTCAAGGAATTTCAGAGTGAAGTAGAGAATCAATTAGGCAAGAAGATCAAGGCACTGCGGTCTGATAGAGGCGGTGAATATCTGAGCTATGAATTTGATGACCATCTGAAAGAATGTGGAATTCTATCAGAATTGACTCCTCCTGGAACACCACAATGGAACGGTGTGTCAGAACGGAGGAACAGAACCTTGCTAGACATGGTCAGGTCAATGATGGGTCAGGCCGAACTTCCATTAGAATTTTGGGGACATGCACTAAATACAGCTGCACTCACTATAAATAGAGCTCCGTCTAAAGCTGTCGAAAAGACTCCATACGAATTATGGTTTGGAAAGCCTCCAAATGTGTCTTTTCTTAAGATTTGGGGATGTGAAGTATACGTCAAACGATTAATTTCAGACAAACTTCATCCAAATGGGCTATCCAAAGGAAACAAAGGGGTATTACTTCTACAATACATCTGAGAACAAAGTGTTTGTTGCTCGAGATGGTGTCTTTTTGGAGAAGGATCACATTTCCAAAATGACAAGTGGGAGAAAAGTAGACCTCGAAGAAATTCGAGTCGAACAACAAACTCTAGAGAATGCTCAAGATGACATTCAAGATGAAACTCAGAGATCTTTAGAAGAATCTGGTGAGAATCATGGTCAATCTAGAAATGTTACCCCGCGTAGATCGCAAAGATATAGATCTCAACCGGAAAGGTACTTGGGTATTTTGACGAACGAGAGCTATGACGTTCTATTACTTGAAAGTGATGAACCTGCGACTTACAAGCAAGCTATGACGAGCCCTAGCTCCAAGCAATGGCAAGAAGCCATGCAATCTGAATTAGACTCCATGTCTGAAAACCAAGTATGGGATTTGGTCGATTTGCCAGATGGCTACCAAGCCATTGGAAGCAAATGGGTTTTCAAACTGAAAAAGGACAAGGATGGGAAACTTGAAGTTTTCAAAGCTAGATTGGTTGCAAAAGGTTACAGGCAAGTCCACGGTGTGGATTACGATGAAACCTTTTCACCAGTTGCAATGCTAAAGTCTATTCGAATAATGTTAGCAATCGCTGCATATTACGATTACGAAATATGGCAGATGGATGTCAAAACTGCTTTCTTAAACGGCGTTTTAACAGAAACTGTGTTTATGACACAACCTGAAGGTTTTGAGGATCCAAAGAATGCTAAAAAGGTATGCAAGCTAAAGAAATCAATCTACGGATTGAAGCAGGCATCCAGGAGCTGGAATATACGTTTTGATGAAGCAGTCAGTGACTTTGGTTTCATCAAGAACGCGGACGAATCTTGTGTATACAAGAAGGTCAGTGGGAGCAAAATTGCTTTCCTAGTATTATATGTCGACGACATATTGCTTATCGGAAATGACATTCCTATGTTGAACTCTGTCAAGATTTGGCTTGGGAAATGTTTTTCGATGAAGGATCTAGGAGAAGCACAGTACATATTGGGCATCAAGATTTACAGAGATAGATCTAAAAAGATGATTGGACTTAGTCAAAGCACTTATATCAATAAGGTGCTTGATAGGTTCAAGATGGCGGACTCCAAGCGAGGCTACCTACCCATGTCTCATGGAATGACTCTAAGCAAGACTCAGTGCCCAAAAACACTTGATGAGCGTAGACGAATGAATGGGATTCCATATGCATCATTGATTGGTTCAATAATGTATGCTATGATATGTACACGCCCGGATGTTGCGTACGCACTCAGTGCTACGAGCAGATACCAGTCAGACCCAGGAGAGGCGCATTGGACTGCTGCCAAGAATATTCTGAAGTACCTGAAAAGGCACAAAGATGACTTCCTGGTCTATGGTGGAGATGATGAATTAATTGTTAAAGGCTATACGGACGCAAGTTTCCAAACCGACAAAGATGATTTCAGATCACAGTCTGGGTTTGTCTTCTGCCTCAACGGAGGAGCAGTAAGCTGGAAAAGTGCTAAGCAAAGCACCATTGCGGATTCTACAACTGAAGCGGAGTACATTGCTGCACATGAAGCAGCAAAGGAAGCTATATGGCTAAGGAAGTTCATAGGAGAACTTGGTGTAGTCCCCTCCATTAAAGGACCAATAGCCCTGTATTGTGATAATAACGGAGCTATTGCACAGGCAAAAGAGCCTAGACACCACCAGAGAGTCAAGCATGTACTTCGTAGATTTCACCTTCTACGAGAGTTCGTTGAAAGAAAAGAAGTCGAGATAAGCAAAATTGGAACTGATGACAACATATCAGATCCATTAACTAAACCTCTGCCGCAAGCGAAGCACAACTCGCACACTGCAGCTATGGGAATCAAGCATATTGGAGAATGGCTTTGATGTCTCTGTTTAATGTTTTAAAGTTTTAGAGTTTAAATCTTTGTAAAACATTATTGGTTAATCATTCACAATAAATGAAAGGAATTCATTTTTCCATTTAATTTGTGGTTTATTAAATGATGAGTCCCTTCAATTTGACGATATATTCAAGATAGACTGTCAGGACCAGTCCTGTGACTAAGAAATGTCTATCAAGTGAACTTGAATTTCAAAGGTTGAAAATGGTCCCTAATCGGAGTTTTCTATAAAATTGGACGCATAGAAAACGTTAGACGATTAGAATGCAAGATGACTAGTAGTTCTGTTTCTTGAACTATGTGGACATGGCAATGTCATAATCATTTGCATAGATACTTACTTTGGGAAGACTAGTATCGGACAAGACCTATGAAACTTTACTGTAAGAGATGAAAGTCTGTCATAAGTAAATTTCATTAAATTATTAGACACTAAATCCTCAATACCTGAGTGATTTGAGATTACTTGTTTGAAAACTGGTTGCTTTGACGTTGACCAACCGTCGCACCGTAAAAGGAGGCTATAAAGGCAACGCTCAGGTAATCACCTATCAAACGAAGTCTAATCTCAAGATCGCAAGATTGGGATTGTCCTCCCATAAATCGGGATGAGATGCTTAAAAGTTGTACAAGGCCACTCGGAGAGCTAGAAACTGTGAAATGCATGGCCGTGCTCGGATGAATCATAGGCTATGATTATCTGTTTATTTGATCAGTTGAACTCTGAAACCGAGGAACACCTCTGGACATAATAAGGATGACAACTCTTACCTTATGTTCAAGAGCAAGCATCGAGCGACAAAGGAATTAGGAAATGCACACTTGTCCCTAAGGACAAGTGGGAGACTGAAGGAAATAATGCCCTTGGTCCAAGTATGCATTCTATGTTAAGTCTAATAAATGCGGTTCAGTATTAATTGACAAGTTAATAATTCAGTGAGATCAAGTGAGCTGAATGCCTAGCTAGAGGCCGCTTCAGTTCAAGTGGAATTAATGATATTAATCCACAGCTTACTCTTGACTGAACCCGTAGGGTCACACAAATAGTACGTAAACGGATCAAGTATCTAATGGCATTAGATACTCTATCTATGAATATTCGGAACCGACGGATCTTGGTTTCAGTGGGAGCTAAGATCGTCACAGGCAAGAAATGAATACTCCGGAAACGATGATATTGCCGGAAACGGAAATATGGATCGTATCGGAAATATAAATATTATCCAAGTCGTAGATGTTGCCGGAAACGGAAACATGGTACGTATCGGAAAATATTATCGGAAATGGAAATATTGCCAGAATCGGAAATATTGCCGGAAACGGAAATATTGTCAGAATCGGAAATATTACCGGAATCGGAAAATAATTCCGGAAACGGAAATATTAAATATTTGTTCGAAACGGAAATTAATTCCGGAATCGGAAATATTAAATATTGTTCGTATCGGAAATGAATTCCGGAAACGGAAAATTTAATCGGAAGCGCATCGTACGAATAAGCATCGGACGAGGCCTGCCGGACGAGGCCCAGCACGAAGCCAGGCCATCGCCCAGCAAGCCAAGCGCGCCGCACAAACAGCAAGGCCAGGCCCAGCAGGCTGCGCGCAGCGCGCAGCGCGCACAACGCGCACAGCACGCGCAGCGCACAGCGCGCACAGCGCGCGCAGCGCGCAGCGCGCGCGGGCGCTGAGTGGGCTGCTGCTCGCGCGCACGCATGAGGCCCATCGTGGCTGTCGTGCGTGTGTGTGCAAGTGTTTGTGTTCGTGCACGTTTCCTAAAACATGCAGAGTTCGGTTAATGATTAAATTCCTAATTCTATTTGATAAATTAATTAAATTAGAGTTCTTGTAGGATTCTAGGTTTGATTAATTTGTATCTGAATAGGATTTCGATTCCCTTTCCATACCGCTATAAATATGAGGCTAGGGCTCACAATTTATAACACAAGTTTCAAAGTATTCAAAGTGAGTTTTTTGAGAGAAAAATTCAGTCACACATTTGCCTATAAAGTGCCGAAAATAATAGTACCTTAAGGGCGATTCTAGTTGGTCAATCTTAAGGCGGATCCGGACGTGCTGTGGACTATCTACGGAGGGACGACACTTGGAGTCCTAAAGACTTGTTCTTGTTCGGTTCGGGCGCAGCTAGGGAAGGCACGCAACAAAGAGTATGCATCTATTCTATGCTAAATGATTATGTGTAAATAATATGTTTTCCTGGGTTTATGGTTTTTCCGCATGATTTATGAATTGTCATATGTATCATAACCTAACAGTTCCATCTTGCCTTGGTTGGATTTTTTTGTATAGATTGTATTTGTATGGATTTGAAATTTGAATTTTGTGTGGCTTTGAATTTTGCAAGGTTTGGAATTTTTGGATCTTGTATGGCTGAATATTGGTTTTTGTATGGTTGAAAATTGAATTTTGTATGTGTTGTGTGTGTTTTTGAAATTTGTAGCTATATGTATGCATGCAAAATAGAAAAAAATTGCCCATTTTTTCGGGTGTACATACCCACTATAAGCCCCCACTTTGACTGAGGTTTTTTGGTTAGTGTAGGGGGGTTTTTTTGTGCAAAACTTGTTTCCCGTTCTACAAGAGGGGCGGTTCTTTAGAAAACCGTAGAATTTGTGTACCTCGAAGGGGTCGCCACCAAACATTTTTTTAAGTCTCGTTTGGAAAGACCGCAAGTGACTCTATTTTGGATAAGGCCTTGAATCCTTGAAACGGATGGGTGAGATCCGGGCACGGGAACTAAAATGCTTATTCCGCGAGCTTTAGAAATATTCAAGTGCGTTGGCACAACATTTTTTTTCGAAAATATACCCTAGATTAGACTATGTGGGTTTGAATTTAGAGCAAATAGAATCTCTAATGGTATGGTGGTCACTTTGCTTTAAAGATTGATTTAAGGAACCTAAGGCCGGTTTGTCCAAAAATATCTTTGTTAAGCGTGATGTAACCTTTGTATTTTGTTGTATTTAGCATGTGCGGTGATGAAAGCAATAAAGCAAATAAAGCAACATCACAATACTAAATAAAGTGCGGAATTAGTAAATACAAGACCCCTTAGAAAAGGACTAGGGAGTAGGTCCACATTGCCTAGAAATGGACTAGGCAAGTAAAGATGCGGAATTGAAAGTGCGGAACTGAAATTGCGGTATTGAAATTGCGGTATTGAAAATGCGGTATTGAAAGGTGCATAATTGAAATTTGTACTTGGGCACATGAGATTCGAACGCCAAGCGGCTCCTTAAAAATAAGTGCGCCCGACACGAATTCAAAGCCAAAAATCTCAACTTGGGAGAGGTTGCTCAACCCAAATATCCTAGATTTTGCATGTTAAACTTGAACTTGAAAGCTTGAATATTGAAGTTTTGAATTTGAAATAATTGAAATTTGAACTTGAAAGGATCCTAGTTAGGGAAATAACCATGAACAACCCTAAACATGGTGGGATCTTGAAAATTAAAAACTTGAACTTGTATATTGAAAATGGAGTTTTGAATCTCAAAAGACTAAACCTTTAAATGTTAAAAGGTGTCATCTTTGATTACCCCATGTTTGAAGGTGATTCTAGTCCAAGAGGTGATTGTAAACAACTTGGACATCCTTGAATCTTGAAAATTTGTATTTTGTATTTTGAAAAAGTTTGTATTTTTGGAAAACATGTATGATTGTTGCAAGCGGTGTTTTTTAATGATTAAAAACACCAACTTGCTCATCATTTTGAAATCAAAGCAACATAGTTGATTAGAATGGGATTCGGATTTACCTAGTTAGGTTTAGGCAAGAGCTCCCAATTTCTTTTGAATTAGGAATTTTGTATGTGTTTTTGAGGAGTTTTTGAGTTGTATTTTGAGGCGTAATGTCAAAATTACGACGTTGTATTGTTGTTCTCCTCCTCTTTATGCTGAAAATGAGGGGTATTTATAGGGGGAATGGGTGCAAGGCGCCAGCACACGCCAGTGCAGGGCGCTGGACCAGCGCTGGGCGCTGGTGACGTGGCTTGAATGCCGCCAAAGCAAGGACGCGGGCTCCGTCCTTGTTTCGTCTTGTAGTGTTGTACCTGTTGTACGAATAGTACTAGGTTTGGCGTTTTGTATTTGCTTCGAGGTTAAGGCATCATTTAGCGTCTAAAAACAAGCCTTTCTCGGGTTTTGAATTCCGATTTTACGGGACGGGGCCCGGCATGCTCGATTTTGTGGGTCGGCGCCCGAATTTGACTTGCCTTATATGATTTTGAGTGGAAAAGGCCTAGTAAAACCAATGGGATGGCCTACTAGATGAGTTTGTACTTGGATTTTAAAATTGGATTTGGAAAGTTGTATTTTGTACCGAGAACCGAAAGGGGAACGGTCTCGGGGTTGGATTTTGGATCTTGAATTTTGGAAGTATTCTTAGCAATTGGGATTTCCGCCTGGAGTTATTCCAATCACCTAATAAGGATAATGGTAGCGTCATCATCCCAAAGGGGAGACACAAATTAGGTGTCTACAGAAGCCCCCACTTTGACTGAGCGTTCGGTTAGGAAAGCGCAAGTCAAAGTATTTCGAAAGGGACGAAGAATGATCAAGATGTTCTGCAATCGAGACCACTCTTTGTATGCCGGTACCTGCATAAAACAGGCGTTAGAAAAAAGGATAGAGTCTACCTCGGTGCGGTTGGTGATGACTCCGGTTTGTACTTGTATTTTTCCGCCTTCAGTTCAGGACGGAGCTTCGCATCAAAAATTTTGAATCTTAAATTTTTGAATATCCGGAGTTAATCCGTTGGGGATGTGCTTTGCTGGGGATAAGAGCTTTTTGCTGGCCCTTAAAATTTGGAATTTCGACTGACTTCCCCGGAGCTTGGGTCCGTTGGGAGTTGAACGCCTGAGTTGTTGTATTTTTTGGACTTTGTATTCTTGAAATATGCATCTGTTTGTACTTGGAGATACAGGTGTATACCCGTATTTTCGATGGATTGCCTGATGCGATGTTTGCTGCTTGGTGCGGAAGACCGTAGCAGCAAAGGACGTGCAATCAGCACGGGAGACCGCGCGCTGAAGATTCGCGCATGCAGGGGGCAGCGCTGGGCGCTGGAGCTACGTGTGGCGCGGGGATGCATTATATAAGTGCCCCTTGCCGTGCCATTTTAAGGAGCAACATCTTGCTTTCTTGCTCTCTTTCTCTCTCAAAGGTCGAATTGTCTTCCCTTGGTCTTGTTCTTGCCTTATCCATGTAAGTATTTCATGTTTTTGCTTATGAAATAACTCTAGGATTGTATGTAGTTTTGATTTTCTCGTACTTTGAAATGGTGCTTGTATGCTTAAGCTTTTTGAATCTTGTAGAAGACTGTTTGATAGCCACTTGAACTTGAACTGTTGGAACTTGTAGTTTTGAATTTGTGAAATTTTTATTGAATGTATATTTTTTGTATCGGCTTCGGCATGGATAGCCTAGGCGTTGTTGTGGAATTTGTATACCTGCTTTGGCATGGATAGCCTAGGCGTTGGTGTTTGAACTTGTTTACCTGCTTTGCCATGGGGGTAGCCTAGGCGTTGGTGTTGAACTTGTACCTTGAACTAGAGGTCCAATGGGGATTCGTCTTGAATTTTTTGACTTTGTTTAGGCTAGTAAAGGATAGCCCCCAGTTTAGAATTTTGACACCTTGTACTCCACTTGATTTAGTATGCCTTGTCACACTCGGAGGAAGCTCGCCGAATCGTCGGTAGTTCGAGCTGCTGAGGAGGACGCTTCGGATGATGAAGCGGCTGCAATAAACGCGCCCAACGGGGGTATGGTTCCCCGGGATGCGCCTACTTTTAGTGGTACTGGTTGGAGCCCTTCCGACCTGGTGTTTCGGCCGGATTGGCACTTGTCTCAGCGGCCTCGCGTTGGCATGGTGAGTTTTGTATTGTGCTTTGAATTTGTATCTTGTATTTGTATAGGTTTGGAGTTAACTCGTTCACCTGTAGGCCGATGGAAAGCCGTTTCGTACTTTCTGGTCCTTGGTGAAGGTTCAGAGGGCTTTTAAAGCTCTTCGTGCTGATGAGGAGGCCATGGAGATTTGGTCGCAGACGGGCCTGGCCGACTTCTGGCGTACCATGGGAGGCACTTCGAGGAGAACGCGGATCAAGCCATGACTGTGGGCTTTGTTGGAGCGGTGGTGGGATACCACCAACACTTTCCACATGGCATGGGGGGAGATCACCATTACCCCATTTGAGTTTGCTATGATCACGGGTCTTCCTTTTTCTGAGAGGAACGTGACCTTTGATTCGGAGCTGACGTGGCGCTCTGCCACTACCAGGGACTGGCTTGGCCCTGTTGTTGACTTGTCAGATGACGATGCCCATGCTTCTGTGACGGTGATTGTGGAGGCTATCTGCGGTGTGGGTGTATCCGCGGAGCAGAGGGTTAGGCTCTTCCTCCTAGCCTTGGTGAGCAGAGTGATGGTCCCGAGTAGGAACAGTCGGGTGCACATCCGGTTCCTGTCCGTTCTGGGGGACTTGAGAGCTGTTTTGAGCTATAACTGGGGTGGATTGGCATATGGCCACCTTTTGTATGAAATGAAGCGGGCTTCCCGGACTGCGGTGGGGAGTGACCCGAGTATGGCTGCTCTGTGGAGTGTGTTGGAGGTATTTAAGACTCCTTGTACCTTGTACTTTGTACTTGTATGCTTGTATTTGAACTTGACTGATGTTTTGCTTGCTTCTTGAAAGATTTGGATATATGAGCACTTTCCGACTTTGGCACCGGATCGTACTAGATATGCGGCTTACCCGTATGCTGCCTCTTGGATAGGAGCGGTGCGCAGGAGTGTGCCTCTGGCGGCCTCTCGCAAAGCTTGGAGAGTCCTACCTGCTGACGAGGTAATATTCTTGTACTGTTGTGCCCTCTTTGTATTTGTATTTGTGTTGTTGCCTGAGTTGTCTGTTTTGCAGGTGGTATGGCGTCCTTTTACCAACGCGCTTATACCTGCCTCGGCTGCGCGTGCCCATTTCTTGTCTGGGCGGCGGGTTTTGCTTCCAGGTGTGTACCGCCATATGTGGTACCTAGGGGAGAGAGTGTCCCCTCAGCACAATTCGGGGGAGAGACTTATCCCCAAGGACCCACCAGGGTCCATGCTGGAGTTGGATGAAGAGTTGGCCCAGCTCTATGTGGAGGCTAGGGGCGATGCTGTTTGCCGCTCTTGGAGGGAATTTGTACACAGGAAGGGGAGCTATGACGACTTCCTGAGGAGGCTGGCTCCACCAGTACGCTTCGTACTGCCGGTGAGCTTTGAACCTTGTATTCTTGTATTCTTGTATTGATTGGATGATTGTATGATTGTATTATTGTATATAGGAGGAGGAGGTTGATCCTGAGGATATTCCCCATGCTTATAGGATCCTCCGCTATGAGAACTCGGACTGGGAAGAGGTGGTGGAGACCATCCCTTTTGCTTCTCCTCCGCACCAGAAATCATATGATGTTGTACCTGAGCATTATGCCGCTGTAAGTACTGTTGCATTTTTTGAAAGTGTTTGTAATCTTGTACTGGGGAATTGATCTTGGATTTTGTATGCAGGCGCCTCGGGCGAGAGTTCGTCGCTGGATGCTCTTGCTTGATTCTTGGAAGAGGCATTGTGCCAAGCTAACCCGGAAGCTTTCTGGCCGGGACAGAGAGGTGCCTTTCTTGATCTTGAAATTTGTATTCTGGAAATTTGAACTTGGATGTTAATTCTTGAAATTGTATTTTGTATAGGAGCGCCGTCGAGACCGTAGAGGATCCGTTGACAGAGAACCCCAGGCGGAGACGTCCTTGAGGCAGGAGGGGCCGAGCTTGGATCTGGGACAGGGGTCCGGTGCTGGTGCTCATCAGAGGGATTCTGATGCTGAGCAGGGAGCTTCCCCTTTTGTACATGTTGATCCCACCAGGCATTCGTTTGGAGGTGCAGGCGGTTCACGACCCTTTGTTTCTTCCCCTGGTTACTATTTCGGAGTAAGTGGTCCTCAGCCCTGGGGTGTAGATTCCTGGGCTTACTATGCAGAGATGGAGAGGATGCGCCAGGCTCAGATGTTTGGGTCGTACCAGTATATGCCGATGCCACCGCCGTATCAGTATTCCTCTCCTCAGCAGGGAATTCATCCTACCACTGGCACACTTCGTATCTCGGAGCAGGATCCTAGTACCCCTAGGACGGAGCTGGATCAGGAGCTGGAGCGCCTCAGGAGGCGGAACAGGGACAAGGCACCTGTGGTTGATATCATTGCTAGTGACGACTCGGACTGACCCTGCATGGTAGCGAGTTCCAGGTTGCCTGGGTTGATTTTGTATAGGCTGGGTTGTATTGTATTTGTATGGATTGAAACTTGAATTTTTGTATGGTTTGTATGGCTTTGAACTTTGAATTGGTTTGCAAATTTAAAGATTGGTTTTTTGTATGCTTGAATGTTTGGAATTGTATGCGTTGTGTGTGCTTTGAAATTTGTGGCTAGATGCATGCATGAAAAAAAAAAAATTGAAAAAATTTGCCCCATTTTTTCGGGTGTATATACCCACTATAAGCCCCCACTTTGACTGAGGTTTTTTGGTTAGGAAAAGCGCAAGTCAAAGTATATTCAACTCTTGCTATGCATATTCAGACTCGATTTAGGACGATCTAGGACTAGGATACTTGAATTTGAAATGACCCGAAATCTGCCCGAAGCGTTGATCCGGACTGCTTGAAGTTGCGCGGTTTGCGGCTTTGGAATCTTGAATAATGGAGGTTGTACTCTGCTGTCCGAAACACTAAAGAGTGTGTACTCGGAGTCATAAGAGAGGACGGTGGCCTCGTCCTTAGATGCAGGCCCCTGCGCCTGGCGCAGGCTTGGCGCCTGGCGCTCGTGGGCTGTCGTGCAAGCCGAGTCTTGTATAAATAGGGAGCTTGTTGGATCATTTCTTGCATCAATCCTTCCCTGCTATCATTGCATACTTCTTCCTCTCGAAAAGAAAAGAAAATATGGCTGTGTCCTTTGAGAGTGCCTTGAACTCGTGGCTTGGTTCGTTAGGCAAATTGGAGAAAAGGGAGCTTGATGGCATGCATCTTGGGGTGCTCGTCTCTTTCCGGTTTGTAAAATTGGATTTGCATTTCATTCTTGCTACTCTGGAGGCTTGGGATCCGAATCATCATGTCTTCCGTTTTGGAAATAATGAGGTATGTCCCCTCCCTGAGGAATTTAGTGCTATATTGGGGTGGCCCATCATGCTGGAGCCATGCATGCCCAGTGTTGAAGAACACTTTTTCTTGAGTTTTGAAAGGTATTTGGACTTGAAGCCCCTACTTTTGAGTGCTGTTGTATATGGCAGAGGGGTGGATTTGTCCCTCTTTGTCTACTTTGCTGGGCTTGATGTTCCCAAAGTATTCCGCCTGAGAGCCTTGAGTTTTTGTATATTCGCTCGCTTTCTCTTTTCGAAACAGGGGTTTGGCAATCACTACGAGAAATAGAAGTAAGGATGGCGATTTTTCCTAAAAAAGGAAGGCGACAATAAATTTTCCCTAGTAGAACCGATCAAACACAACAACAATGAATCTCCTTCCTTGATATTGACAACGAGGGCGACAATATAGGGCGCCTTCTTTAACAGCAACAAAGAGGGCTAAAAAATGAAATCGCCTTCTGATTTAAAATACGGAATAACGACCAGGGTGATGTGAGGAGCTGCCTTATTTGAGAATAACAAAGAGGGCAACTTTTAAACTCGTCGTTGCATTTGTAGAGAAGAAAATAAGAAAGAAATCAGCAGGTTTTTCTCATTTTCTCCTTATTCTGCTCCTGATTTTTATCCATATTTATTTGAGTTCTCCATTTTCTTCTAACTAACATCGGTCCGATTAATTTCCAAAAATAAAAAACATCGATCAGATTCAGCCGATTTCATTTTTTCTCTGTGAATTTCTTGGAACCCGAAATCAATGTGTTGTAAATTCCTCTTTGGCGGTACGAATCTCTTTCTTTCGCTCTAAAAATTAATTATGAAGCAAGTATTATCAATCGATTGTGTATAGCGTTTTTCTCGCTCAAATTTCATGCATTTTACTCCAATCTTAATTTTGTCGCCGTTTGTTGCTTAATTTGGCCTTAATTTTGTATTTTCAGAAATACGTACAAATATTTGAATCAATTTGTAGTATTAGGTTAATTATTCTCGAAATTCGATTTTGTTTGAATTGCTTGCATATTTGATCGAATTGCTTGAAGATTAGTTCGAATTTCTTGCAGATTTGATAGTATTGCTTGACGATTAGTTTAAATTGGTTGGAGATTTGATCGAAATTTTCAAATTTAAGCAATATGATTGAAGATGATTGGACAAGCTCTGCATTTTGGCCTCCAGTTTGTTAGAATCGGTATTTTTTCCCTCTCTCTACTCCCAAATTTGCAATTATGCTTCTGTTTGAATCAATTTGATTGAAGTTTTCCTTTGTAAATCATTTTTGAGTTTTATGTTTGAGTAGTTTTCTTGTGTTTGGTTGAATTTTGTGAAGTATAGTTAAGCCTCCATTGGTTAGAGTTAGAAATGTTTCTGGTGCAAACTTTTTGAAGCTAGAAATGGAAATATATGATTAGGTTGTGATGATTGATCATGATTTAGCATGATTTCCCAGTGGTTGATCTGAACTATGAAATTTTGTCGGGTATAAGCATAGCTGCGTAGATCCCATTGTAGAGAAACAGGTTATGCCATTTTCTTTTGATTCTTATTTGTTTGTTTGTATGGTGTCTATAAAGTTCATATATTAGTTGTTTTTTTGATGTCATTAACTTTACATTTTAGTGAACAATTATTTGACTTGAAATATCAAAGATTTCTTACTGATGTTATCAAAGATTTCTTACTGATGTTTCATCCACCTGACAGAGCTAATCAATTATTTAGCTTATCTTGTGCTTGAGGTAAGAAAAACTATACATGTCTTCCAAAGAAAAATAAAACCTACCAATCTAAATACGTGATATTAGATTATGATTGTTGTTTTTTTACCTTTTAAAGTTGGTGTTTTGAGATGCTAATAAAATAAAATTGCTGAAAGTTAAACTGTTTATGGGAGTTTAAATACTTGCTGAAAATTACCTTGTTGACATTGTAGGTATTGATTATTTATCTGCTTCATTTGATGTCTTGGCTCCTTCTCATCTTGTTTTCCTTGAAAGCAGGGTAAGTGTTGTACTTTAAATTATCCATTAGTTACACATTCTTGCATCCCATAATGATTTTTATTAGAACTTTGAGGGTACAAATTTTTAAGGAGTAATATTTGTTATAGTTTACAAAGAGAAAACCAGTGTCGCTAATTTTGGTTTGCCTTGATGTCTTCATGCATTTAGGCAATGAAACCATACTAGATTAAGGATCAGTTTGAATTCGAGCAAATATCAGGCTAAATCAGGTATGTTGCATATTCTCATCACCAAATGAGCTTTTTAGTGGAAAGGGAAAGGAAAGAAGGATTAGATTCTGAGTGATTGTTTCTGCAGCTTATGATCATAATTGGAGCATCAACTCTTGTTTTGTTGGAACAATTGTAACCTGGAGACATTTAGCACTAGCAGGTGATTACTCCCTTAGAACAAACTCTTTACTGAAATTGTATACTTCGTAATAAAGTTGTTTTAAACAGATTAGGTTGATTATCAATTGAACCTAAATCTTATCTACTTATCTGGTACTTATTTGATTAAATTGTGACAGATGTGAAGGTTCAATTGTTGTTCTCGAGGCTGAGTTCGAGCTTCTGAAGCAGTTTGAAGAGCCCATGAATGTTAATCGCCCTAAGGTACATAGATTGTCACAAGTTTAATGTTAAGCATGCTCTTCAATTTCTAAGTGTTGTATGTTTGTGATGAACTTAAGACTCAAAATTACTTCTTACAATGAAGAATAATGCTTTCTTTACTTACTATCACCTTGATTTAGTGGAGGCCGTTTTGAAAATTTGTCCAAACTCCATGAAACATTTCCATGGAGAGTGGAGAACGAGTAGCTGCGGACGAGGAAGAGAACACCATCTGATTGTTGTTGACTAATAATTAATCTTAGTTTTGTGTACTATAAACATTGCTTTAATGGGATAAGTAGCACTAACCTATTAGCTCAAATGGCAGAGCATTGTGCAAATGCGCAAAGATGTGGGTTCGAATCCCATGTAGGTTAATTTATTTGATGTAAAATGTGCTACATTTTTGTTTTTAAATAGAAATAAAATAGCAAAATAGAACAAGGAGGGCGATTTATCAACGAGGGCACAAAAAAAAGGCAGTCTTCTTTGATTCCAATCAAAGAGGGCAAAATAGGTTGTCTTGCTTGATTCCAATGAAGAAGGGCGGGTAAAGGAAGTGCCCTCTTTGAAATAATCAAAGAGGGCGAAAGAAGTCGCCCTATCTGATTTAAATCAAGGAGGGCGAAAAATATTGCCCTCTTTGATTGCAATCAAAGAGGGCGAAAATTATTGTTTGCCCTGCTAAGCTAATACAACGAGCCTAACACAGCGATGGGAGGGTGATTTTAAAGTCGCCCTGGTAGCCTAAAAGGGCGAGAATAACATCAAATAGGGCGATATTTTTTGCCCTCTTTGATCTTATATGTTGTAGTGAATGGTGATGCCTCCCAAATAGAAATTGTAGAACAGTTTGCTAATGGCCGGGACCCAATGCCGCTTGTGATTGGCGAAACATTAACGGGCCTTGATATGCTGAAGTCGGACCCCTCTTCCTTGCCATCGGGAAGTCCGGTGTTACTCCAAGTAAGGATCTGGAGCTCTCTTGTATGTTGAATTTGTACTTGTATTTGAATTTTGAATGTTGAATTTTGAAATGCGCTTCTTGTATACTCCCCAAGGTTTGTCTTATGGAGAGGCTCATGTTGGTGGCACCACCGGAGAACATGGCGAGCTATAATAGAAAGGGATTTACGGTGCGGCCCATGCTGCATGGCCGGCTTTCATTGGATGAGTGGTGGTGTGCACTATCTGGGATTAAATCTTGTATAAGGTGGGTAGTTCCTTGGTGGGGAATTGATGCTATGAGACATGCCCCTGGTTCTACTGCTTTGAGGGTGCCAAGCCTCACAATGCTGGTCTTCCACTCGCCCACTCGCCCGCTCGAGTGATGAGACAATATGGCTTGAAACAGGAGATCCTGGAATATACTGAAGAGAACCCGAAACCTGTTGTGCTGAATGCGAGTCGACTTGAATTTTGGAGGCAGTATTGGGTTGCCAAACCGTTCTCGAGTATCCAGTTCCCACCTGACTCAGTTACTCAGTCTGCGGGGTATATTGTATGGATGAGAGGCCTAAGCCAGAGGGACATTTCTTTCTCCGGACCAGCTAAACTCCGAGGTTCTAGAGCTAGACGTCCTGCATCAACTGACTATGAGGAAGGTGACGGGAGTGTGGCCCATCTGGTGCTTGACCGTTCGGAATCCAAAGGAGGTTCGTCGTCCTCCCGTCTTGGAAGGCTTGCAAGTTCCTTCACCCGCCGCTTGGGCAAAGGGAAGATTGATGATTGATTGCGGGAGGAGCCAGGGGATAGTACTCAAGGTGCCAAGACTCTAGAGCATAGTCACCCGACCCTAGATCTTTGTAGGCTAAATGTGAAGGAAATAATGCCCTTGGTCCAAGTATGCATTCTATGTTAAGTCTAATAAATGCGGTTCAGTATTAATTAACAAGTTAATAATTCAGTGAGATCAAGTGAGCTGAATGCCTAGCTAGAGGCCGCTTCAGTTCAAGTGGAATTAATGATATTAATCCACAGCTTACTCTTGACTGAACCCGTAGGGTCACACAAATAGTACGTAAACGGATCAAGTATTTAATGGCATTAAATACTCCATCTATGGATATTCGGAATCGACGGATCTTGGTTTCAGTGGGAGCTGAGATCGTCACAGGCAAGAAATGAATACTCCGGAAACGATGATATTGCCGGAAACGGAAATATGGATCGTATCGGAAATATAAATATTATCCAAGTCGTAGATGTTGCCGGAAACGGAAACATGGTACGTATCGGAAAATATTATCGGAAATGGAAATATTGCCGGAATCGGAAATATTGCCGGAAACGGAAATATTGTCAGAATCGGAAACATTATCGGAATCGGAAAATAATTCCGGAAACGGAAATATTAAATATTTGTTCGAAACGGAAATTAATTCCGGAATTTGAAATATTAAATGTTGTTCGTATCGGAAATGAATTCCGGAATCGGGAATTTAATCGGAAGCGTATCGTACGAATTAGCATCGGACGAGGCCCGCTAGACGAAGGCCCAGCACGAAGCCAGGCCATCGCCCAGCGAGCCGCACGCAGCAACGCACGCCTCGACCAGGCCCGGCGCAAGGCCAGGCCCAGCCAAGGGCGCGCGCGCACGCAGCACCGCACATGGGCTGTGCGCTTGTCGTGGGCCGCAAGGCCTGCGCGGGTGCACGGCTTGTACGATGCATGTGCGGGAAATCCTAATTCTATTAGGATTCGTGCGAAGATTAAAATCCTAATCTTATTAGAATTGCTTTGTTATTTAGAGTCCTAATAAAGTTCTAATTAACAAATCCACATCCTAGTAGGATTACAATTCCTTTTCCATACCTCTATAAATAAGGGCCTAGGGTCATTATTTACATACAAGTTTTCAAGTATTCAAAGCTAGGATTTTTAAGCAGAAAAATCAGCCATAACTCTTGCCCATTTAGCCGAAAATAAATAGTACCTTAAGGGCGATTCTAGTTGGTCAATCTTAAGGCGGATCCGGACGTGCTGTGGACTATCTACGGAGGGACGACACTTGGAGTCCTAAAGACTTGTTCTTGTTCGGTTCGGGCGCAGCTAGGGAAGGCACGCAACAAAGAGTATGCATCTAAACTATGCTAAATGATTATGTGTAAATAATATGCTTTCCTGGCTTTATGGTTTTGTTCCGCATGATTTATGAATTGTCATATGTATCATAACCTAACAGTGGTATCACGAGCCTCTTATTATTTTCATAATCTAAATTGCATGAACATGGTTAAATATTACAAATTTGCAAGAATTAAAAGGGGTGATTAATTTTCGTAATTGTTAATTAATTGCAAATTGCGTTTATTTAATTATACGTACGCAGTTTTTCGGCAGGTTCCATCGTTACTCATCCAAATCGAGTGATTTTTGTGTCAATTCAGCATGTAAAAGGCATTCTAAAATTTTGGCAAAAATAGTGTTTTTCGGCCGAACCCAGAATTCTCAAATTCGAAGCCTAACTATGACTTTTCGGAGGTTTTAGTTTTTCGAATGCAAAATTTCGTAAATTTAAGATGTTAAATTAAATATTTGCGATTCTTGTTGATAAATCTTGAATTTTTGATTGACCTACTGTATATGTTTAACAAGTTTGAATGCCTAGCCTTGTTAATTTTGCAATCTAATTTGTAATTATGATTAATTTGTTGAAAATTGGAATAATTTAGAATTAATTTGATTTTCATAATTAGTTATAATTTAATTAGATACCTATGATTAAAAACCACCATAAAAATTGTAAATTTATGTTAAATTTTAAATTTTTATGACCTAGACTTGAATCCATGTTAATCGGAAATCAATTGAATAATAAATTTTCGATTTTTCGCCCTAAAATTATGAAATTAATATTATTTATTAATTTGTCATTAATTTTTAATATAAATTTTAAATTTTTATGCGATTCGCTCATATAACTTGCACGCACAAAGCAATGAACGCTACGTGTTACCCTTAAGGGGTGTTGTATAGTGCGGGCATGTGACGACGAGCAAGGGAGCTCGTCGCCCATGCGGTACGAATGCAATGAGCAAGGCCATGGTGCACGAGCACAAGGCAGCAGCCGTGGGCTATATGCATGGGCGAATGGGCGAGGGCGAGAGCAAGGCACGAGCAGTCGCGTGTGGGCAGCAAGCGAGCTGCGCCACAGCGCGCACTGCCTCGCGCAAGCGTGCGGAGCCTCGCGCGCAGCGAGCGCAAGCTCGCGTGCTACGACTGCTGCGCCAAGCATCGATCGCTCGCGCGCAGCGAGCGCTGTTGTGCGTGCAACGAGCGCTGCGCCCAGCGATGGCGTGCGAGTGCTTGTTGCGACATGCGACGAGCGCTGCGCCCAGCGATGGCGTGCGAGTGCTTGTTGTGCGTGCGACGAGCGCTGCGCCCAGTGTGTTAGGTTATGATACATATGACAATTCATAAATCATGCGGAAAAACCATAAAGCCAAGAAAACATATTATTTACACATAATCATTTAGCATAGTTTAGATGCATACTCTTTGTTGCGTGCCTTCCCTAGCTGCGCCCGAACCGAACAAGAACAAGTCTTTAGGACTCCAAGTGTCGTCCCTCCGTAGATAGTCCACAGCATGTCCGGATCCGCCTTAAGATTGACCAACTAGAATCGCCCTTAAGGTACTATTATTTTCGGCACTTTATAGGCAATTGTATGACTGGATTTTGCTCTCAAAAACTCACTTTGAATACTTGAATGCTCGATCTAAATATGTGACCCTAGGCACCTATTTATAGAGTTATGGAAAAGGATTTGGAATCCTATTAGGATACTAATTTATTTAATTATAATCCTACTAGGACTCTAATTAAATAAACTAAATCTTTTCGGATTAGATTTAATCATATGACAAATCCCGGTAGCTTTAGGATTCGAGTAGCACACAAACACACACGCACGCACAGCAGCCCACGAGGGGCGCCATGCGCGCGCGCGCAACCCATGAGCTCGCAGCCCACTGCCGCAAGCCCACACGCTGCCGCAGCCTTGGCGCGCGCTGGGCCTGCCTTGCGGTGGGCCTGGCGCAGCCTTGGCTGGTGCGTTTGTGGCGCGCTGGCTTGCTGGGCGATGGCTCGGCTTCGTGCTGGGCCTTCGTCTGGCAGGCCTCGTCCGATTCTAATTCGTACATACGCTGCCGATTAATTTCCCGATTCCGGAATTCATTTCCGATACGAACAATATTCAATATTTCCGATTCCGGAATCAATTTCCGTTTCGAACAAATATTTAATATTTCCGTTTCCGGAATTATTTTCCGATTCCAGTAATATTTCCGATTCTGACAATATTTCCGTTTCCGGCAATATTTCCGATTACGGCAATATTTCCATTTCCGATAATATTTTCCGATACGTACCATGTTTCCGTTTCCGGCAACATCTACGACTTGGACAATATTTATATTTCCGATACGATCCATATTTCCGTTTCCGGCAATATCATCGTTTCCGGAGTATTCATTTCTTGCCTGTGACGATCTCAGCTCCCACTGAAACCAAGATCCGTCGATTCCGAATATCCATAGATGGAGTATTTAATGCCATTAAATACTTGATCCGTTTACGTACTATTTGTGTGACCGTACCGGTTCAGTCAAGAGTAAGCTGTGGATTAACATCATTAATTCCACTTGAACTGAAGCGGCCTCTAGCTAGGCATTCAGCTCACTTGATCTCACTGAATTATTAACTTGTTAATTAATACTGAACCGCATTTATTAGACTTAACATTGAATGCATACTTGGACCAAGGGCATTATTTCCTTCAGTCTCCCACTTGTCCTTAGGGACAAGTGTGCATTTCCTAATTCCTTTGTCGATCGATGCTTGCTCTTGAACATAAGGTAAGAGTTGTCATCCTTATTATGTCCAGAGGTGTTTCTCGGTTTCAGAGTTCAACTGATCAAATAAACAGATAATCATAGCCTATGATTCATCAGAGCACGGCCATGCATTTTACAGTTTCTAGCTCTCCGAGTGGCCTTGTACAACTTTTTAGCATCTCATCCCAATTTATGGGAGGACAATCCCAATCTTGCGATCTTGAGATTAGACTTTGTTTGATAGGTGATTACCTGAGCGTTGCCTTTATAGCCTCCTTTTACGGTGCGACGGTTGGTCAACGTCAAAGCAACCATTTCTCAAACAAGTAATCTCAAATCACTCAGGTATTGAGGATTTAGTGTCTAATAATTTTAATGAAATTTACTTATGACAGATTTTCATCTCTTACAGTAAAGTTTCATAGGTCTTGTCCGATACTAGTCTTCCCAAAGTAAGTATCTATGCAAATGATTATGACATTGCCATGTCCACATAGTTCAAGAAACAGAACTACTAGTCATCTTGCATTCTAGTCGTCTAACGTTTTCTATGCGTCCAATTTTATAGAAAACTCCGACTAGGGACCATTTTCAACCTTTGACATTCAAGTTCACTTGATAGACATTTCTTAGTCACAGGACTGGTCCTGACAATCTATCTTGAATATATCGTCAAATTGAAGGGACTCATCATTTAATAAACCACAAATTAAATGAAAAAATGAATTCTTTTCATTTATTGTGAATGATTAACCAATAATGTTTTACAAAGATTTAAACTCTAAAACTTTAAAACATTAAACAGAGATATGAAAGCCATTCTCCAATATGCTTGATTCCCATAGCTGCAGTGTGCGAGTTGTGCTTCGCCTGCGGCAGAGGTTTAGTCAATGGATCTGATATGTTGTCATCAGTTCCAATCTTGTTTATCTCGACTGCTTTTCTTTCAACGAACTCTCGTAGAAGGTGAAATCTATGAAGTACATGCTTGACTCTCTGGTGGTGTCTAGGCTCCTTTGCCTGTGCAATAGCTCCGTTATTATCACAATACAGGGCTATTGGTCCTTTAATGGAGGGGACTACACCAAGTTCACCTATGAACTTCCTTAGCCATATAGCTTCCTTTGTTGCTTCATGTGCAGCAATGTACTCCGCCTCAGTTGTAGAATCCGCAATGGTGCTTTGCTTAGCACTTTTCCAGCTTACTGCACCTCCGTTGAGGCGGAAGACAAACCCAGACTGTGATCTGAAATCATCTTTGTCGGTTTGGAAACTTGCGTCCGTATAGCCTTTAACAATTAATTCATCATCTCCACCATAGACCAGGAAGTCATCTTTGTGCCTTTTCAGGTACTTCAGAATATTCTTGGCAGCAGTCCAATGCGCCTCTCCTGGGTCTGACTGGTATCTGCTCCTAGCACTGAGTGCGTACGCAACATCCGGGCGTGTACATATCATAGCATACATTATTGAACCAATCAATGATGCATATGGAATCCCATTCATTCGTCTACGCTCATCAAGTGTTTTTGGGCACTGATTCTTGCTTAGAGTCATTCCATGAGACATGGGTAGGTAGCCTCGCTTGGAGTCCGCCATCTTGAACCTATCAAGCACCTTATTGATATAAGTGCTTTGACTAAGTCCAATCATCCTTTTAGATCTATCTCTGTAAATCTTGATGCCCAATATGTACTGTGCTTCTCCTAGATCTTTCATCGAAAAACATTTCCCAAGCCAAATCTTGACAGAGTTCAACATAGGAATGTCATTTCCGATAAGTAATATGTCATCGACATACAATACTAGGAAAGCAATTTTGCTCCCACTGACCTTCTTGTATACACAAGATTCGTCTGCGTTCTTGATGAAACCAAAGTCACTGACTGCTTCATCAAAACGTATATTCCAGCTCCTGGATGCCTGCTTCAATCCGTAGATTGACTTCTTTACCTTGCATACCTTTTTAGCATTCTTTGGATCCTCAAAACCTTCAGGCTGTGTCATAAACACAGTTTCTGTTAAAACGCCGTTTAAGAAAGCAGTTTTGACATCCATCTGCCATATTTCGTAATCGTAATATGCAGCGATTGCTAACATTATCCGAATAGACTTTAGCATTGCAACTGGTGAAAAGGTTTCATCGTAATCCACACCGTGGACTTGCCTGTAACCTTTTGCAACCAATCTAGCTTTGAAAACTTCAAGTTTCCCATCCTTGTCCTTTTTCAGTTTGAAAACCCATTTGCTTCCAATGGCTTGGTAGCCATCTGGCAAATCGACCAAATCCCATACTTGGTTTTCAGACACGGAGTCTAATTCAGATTGCATGGCTTCTTGCCATTGCTTGGAGCTAGGGCTCGTCATAGCTTGTTTGTAAGTCGCAGGTTCATCACTTTCAAGTAATAGAACGTCATAGCTCTCGTTCGTCAAAATACATAAGTACCTTTCCGGTTGAGATCTATATCTTTGCGATCTACGCGGGGTAACATTTCTAGATTGACCATGATTCTCACCAGATTCTTCTAAAGATCTCTGAGTTTCATCCTTAATGTCATCTTGAGCATTCTCTAGAGTTTGTTGTTCGACTCGAATTTCTTCGAGGTCTACTTTTCTCCCACTTGTCATTTTGGAAATGTGATCTTTCTCCAAAAAGACACCATCTCGAGCAATAAACACCTTGTTCTCAGATGTATTGTAGAAGTAATACCCCTTTGTTTCCTTTGGATAGCCCACAAGGATACATTTGTCAGATTTCGGATGAAGTTTGTCTGAAATCAATCGTTTGACATATACTTCACATCCCCAAATCTTCAGAAAAGACACATTTGGAGGCTTTCCAAACCATAATTCGTATGGAGTCTTTTCGACAGCTTTAGACGGAGCTCTATTTATAGTGAGTGCATGCAGCTGTATTTAGTGCATGTCCCCAAAATTCTAATGGAAGTTTGGCCTGACCCATCATTGACCTGACCATGTCTAGCAAGGTTCTGTTCCTCCGTTCCGACACACCGTTCCATTGTGGTGTTCCAGGAGGAGTCAATTCTGATAGAATTCCACATTCTTTCAGATGGTCATCAAATTCATAGCTCAGATATTCACCGCCTCTATCAGACCGCAGTGCCTTAATCTTCTTGCCTAATTGATTCTCTACTTCACTCTGAAATTCCTTGAATTTGTCAAAGGATTCAGACTTATGCTTCATTAGGTAGACATAACCATATCTACTGAAGTCATCAGTGAAAGTGATAAAGTAGCTGAAACCACCTCTAGCATTTATACTCATTGGTCCACATACATCTGTATGGATTAAACCCAATAGTTCATTTGCTCTTTCTCCAACTTTAGAGAAAGGTTGCTTTGTCATTTTGCCAAGTAAACATGATTCGCATTTACCATAATCCTCTAAGTCAAATGGTTCTAGAATTCCTTCCTTTTGAAGTCTTTCTAAGCGTTTCAAGTTTATATGGCCTAATCGACAATGCCACAGATAGGTGAGATCTGAAACATCCTTTTTGGCCTTTTTGGTATTTATGTTATATACTTGTTTGTCGTGATCTAATAAATAAAGTCCATTGACTAATCTAGCAGATCCATAAAACATCTCTTTAAAATAAAACGAACAACTATTGTCTTTTATTAAAAAGGAAAATCCCTTAGCATCTAAGCAAGAAACTGAAATGATGTTTTTAGTAAGACTTGGAACATGGAAACACTCTTCCAGTTCCAAAACTAACCCGGAGGGCAACGACAAATAGTAAGTTCCTACAGCTAATGCAGCAATCCGTGCTCCATTTCCCACTCGTAGGTCGACTTCACCCTTGCTTAACTTTCTACTTCTTCTTAGTCCCTGTGGATTGGAACATAAGTGTGAGCCACAACCTGTATCTAATACCCAAGAAGTTGAATTAGCAAGTATACAGTCTATAACGAAAATACCTGAAGATGGAACGACTGTTCCGTTCTTCTGATCTTCCTTTAGCTTCAAGCAATCTCTCTTCCAATGCCCTTTCTTCTTGCAGTAGAAGCATTCGGATTCAGAAGTGGGTTGACTGACCTTCCTCTTTATAGATTTGGCGCCAGTTTGCTTAGTTGGGCTGGCCTTGTTGCCACCTTTCTTAGCATTCCTCTTCTTTCCAGATTTCTTGAACTTGCCCCCACGCACCATAAGCACATCCTGCTTATCACTTTTGAGCGTCTTTTCAGCGGTCTTCAGCATACCGTGAAGCTCAGTGAGCGTTTTGTCCAGACTATTCATACTGTAGTTCAGTTTGAACTGATCATACCCGCTATGAAGAGAATGGAGGATGGTGTCTATAGCCATTTCCTGAGAAAATTGCTGATCCAGCCGACTCATATTCTCAATGAGTCCAATCATTTTGAGAACATGTGGACTTACGGGCTCGCCTTTCTTAAGCTTGGTCTCAAGAATTTGCCTATGAGTCTCGAATCTTTCGACTCGAGCCAGATCTTGGAACATGTTCTTCAACTCACTGATGATTGTGAAAGCATCTGAGTTGATGAACGTTTTCTGCAGATCCGCACTCATGGTGGCGAGCATTAGACATTTCACATCCTTGTTGGCATCAATCCAACGATTGAGGGCTGCCTGAGTGACCCCGTCGCCTGCGGCTTCGGGCATCGCCTCTTCTAGGACATACTCCTTTTCTTCCTGCATAAGAACTATTTGCAAGTTCCTTTGCCAGTCAAGGAAGTTCTTCCCGTTCAACTTCTCCTTTTCGAGAATTGATCGAATGTTGAATGAATTGTTGTTTGCCATATTTAAAACTACAATTGAAAAGAATAAACAAATAAATAACCATTCATAGTTTCTCTTAATAAACTTAAATTCTAGCATACATGCATAATTCAATGTTTATTAAACATTTTATTCAAGTTATGTGTTCCGGCAGGTGTGAATAAAATGATTCCAAGATCCTAAGATCATTGAAGAACTAAGCACAGTTTGTCGACTTAATCCTAAAACATCTTAGGTAAGCAAAAGCCTTTTGCTAATAGTCTAGAAACTATTCTTGGTTGATAGGTACGTCTAAGAACTTATTAGGTAAACCTATCGATTTTGCCACGACATAAAAGGACTCCTTACTTATATCGTTGAGTTTCACCAAAACTAACATGTACTCACAATTATTTGTGTACCTTGCCCCTTTAGGACCAATAAGTAACACCTCGCTGAGTGAAAACTATTACTAGATTGATGTAAAGGATATCCAAGCAAGTGTATATTTTGGCATGGCACCTTTTAACTCAATTTTTAAGTTTGGAACTTAAGGCTCTTACTATGTTGGTTAGATTTTAAGTGAACAAAACTCTTTAATCATGCAACATAATCAAGCTTTTGATCTCATGCATTTTAAGACATATTTAAAAGCAATAAATAACTTAAAACATGCATAAGATAAATGTGATCTAGTATGGCCCGACTTCATCTTGAAGCTTTAACTTCAAAGTCCGTCTTGAAAATCTCCGTGGGAGGCACCATTTTCTTCAAATAGGATAAGCTATAATTAAAACTAATTACAACTATTTGATGGTACGCAGACCATATTTGAATTGAAAAACAACTTTGGTACTTTAGACCAATTACATTCAAATTAATGGTACGCAGACCATATTTTCTATCCTATTTGGGCCATACTAGTCACTTCATAACCTGCAAAACAGTACATATACAATATATACCATTCACCCATTCATTATCATGAATGGCCCACATAGCTGTTTAGTAAAACACATTATGCATCACGTAAACATTTGCAGCAATTAATCAAGGGCACCAATAATCTACCAATTATTCAGTCCTTATTAATTCTAATCAAGTTGTTTTAACCTTAAGGATTTGTAGACCTAATCTAGAGTTTATGACTAAAAGGGCTCCCACTTAAACCAATAAATTCATATGCTTTACTAATTTTAAACATAAAAATGTATTTCTAGTCTAACCGGAAACATACAAATTTAATTAAAATTTAAAGCTCATATAATATTATAATTGAATCCAAAAAGTTTAATTTAATTTCAGTCGTATTTAAATTAATTCATGATTTTAATTTTAGTAAAATAATTAGAATAAATAAAATTTATTATAATTACAATATTCAAAATTAAAATCCAAGAAAATAATTTAAATTATTAATTTTAAAATTAATTAAAATTACGTAAACTGAAAATTTCAAATTAAAATTTCAAAACGATCTAAACGCAACGCAACAACCCCACGCAACGTACGCCCATGGGCCACACGCACACAGCCATCGCTGGCCATGTGCGCGCAGCCCATGCGCTGCGTCGCATCGCTGCTGCTGCTCTCCTTCGCAAGGCATCACGCGAGCTGGTGCTCGCTGCGCGCGCGCCAGCGCTCGATGCACGTGAGCCATCGCTCGCTGCGTTCGCTCGCCAGCGCTCGCTTCATGCGAGCCAGCGCTCGCTGCGCGCGCTCGCCAGCGCTCGCTTCATGCGAGCCATCGCTCGCTGCGCGCGCTCGCCAGCGCTCGCTTCATGCGAGCCATCGCTCGCTGCGCGAGGCATCGACGCTGGGCGTAGCACTCGTGGCACGCGAGCTTGCGCTCGCTGCGCGCGAGGCTTCGCACACTTGCGCGAGGCAGTGCGCGTTGTGGCGCAGCTCGCTTGCTGCCCACACGCGACTGCTTTGCCTTGCTTTCGCCCTCGCCCATTCGTCCATTGCTCACAGCCCACGACACAAGGCAGTGCTGCTGCCTTGTGCTCGTGCACCATGGCCTTGCTCATTGCATTCGTGCCGCATGGGCGACGAGCTCCCTTGCTCGTCGTCACATGCTCGCACTATACAACACCCCTTAAGGGTAACACGTAGCGTCCATTGCTTTGTGCGTGCAAGTTATATGAGCGAATCGCATAAAATTTAAAATTTTATATTTAAAATTAATGACAAATTAATAAATAATATTAATTTCATAATTTTAGGGCGAAAAATCGAAAATTTATTATTCAATTGATTTCCGATTAACATGGATTCAAGCCTAGGTCATAAAAATTTAAAATTTATCATAAATTTACAATTTTTATGGTGGTTTTTAATCATAGGTATCTAATTAAATTATAATTAATTATTAAAATCAAATTAATTCTAAATTATTCAAATTTTCAACAAATTAATCATAATTACAAATTAGATTGCATAATTAACAAGGCTAGGCATTCAAACTTGTTAAACATATACAGTAGGTCAATCAAAAATTCAAGATTTATCAACAAGAATCGCAAATATTTAATTTAACATCTTAAATTTACGAAATTTTGCATTCGAAAAACTAAAACCTCCGAAAAGTCATAGTTAGGCTTCGAATTTGAGAATTCTGGGTTCGGCAGAAAAAGATTTGGATGAGTAACCAAGAAACTGCCGAAAAACTGCGTACGTATAATTAAATAAACGCAATTTGCAATTAATTAACAATTACGAAAATTAATCACCCCTTTTAATTCTTGCAAATTTGTAATATTTAACCATGTTCATGCAATTTAGATTATGAAAATAATAAGAGGCTCGTGATACCACTGTTAGGTTATGATACATATGACAATTCATAAATCATGCGGAAAAACCATAAAGCCAGGAAAACATATTATTTACACATAATCATTTAGCATAGTTTAGATGCATACTCTTTGTTGCGTGCCTTCCCTAGCTGCGCCCGAACCGAACAAGAACAAGTCTTTAGGACTCCAAGTGTCGTCCCTCCGTAGATAGTCCACAGCACGTCCGGATCCGCCTTAAGATTGACCAACTAGAATCGCCCTTAAGGTACTATTATTTTCGGCACTTTTTAGGCAATTGTATGACTGAATTTTGCTCTCAAAAACTCACTTTGAATACTTGAATGCTCGATCTAAATATGTGACCCTAGGCACCTATTTATAGAGTTATGGAAAAGGATTTGGAATCCTATTAGGATACTAATTTATTTAATTATAATCCTACTAGGACTCTAATTAAATAAACTAAATCTTTTCGGATTAGATTTAATCATATGACAAATCCCGGTAGCTTTAGGATTCGAGTAGCACACAAACACACACGCACGCACAGCAGCCCACGAGGGGCGCCATGCGCGCGCGCGCAGCCCATGAGCTCGCAGCCCACTGCCGCAAGCCCACACGCTGCCGCAGCCTTGGCGCGCGCTGGGCCTGCCTTGCGGTGGGCCTGGCGCAGCCTTGGCTGGTGCATTTGTGGCGCGCTGGCTTGCTGGGCGATGGCCCGGCTTCGTGCTGGGCCTTTGTCTGGCAGGCCTCGTCCGATGCTAATTCGTACGATACGCTTCCGATTAATTTCCCGATTCCGGAATTCATTTCCGATACGAACAATATTCAATATTTCCGATTCCGGAATCAATTTCCGTTTCGAACAAATATTTAATATTTCCGTTTCCGGAATTATTTTCCGATTCCGATAATATTTCCGATTCTGACAATATTTCCGTTTCCGGCAATATTTCCGATTCCGGCAATATTTCCATTTCCGATAATATTTTCCGATACGTACCATGTTTCCGTTTCCGGCAACATCTACGACTTGGACAATATTTATATTTCCGATACGATCCATATTTCCGTTTCCGGCAATATCATCGTTTCCGGAGTATTCATTTCTTGCCTGTGACGATCTCAGCTCCCACTGAAACCAAGATCCGTCGATTCCGAATATCCATACATGGAGTATTTAATGCCATTAAATACTTGATCCGTTTACGTACTATTTGTGTGACCCTACGGGTTCAGTCAAGAGTAAGCTATGGATTAACATCATTAATTCCACTTGAACTGAAGCGGCCTCTAGCTAGGCATTCAGCTCACTTGATCTCACTGAATTATTAACTTGTTAATTAATACTGAACCGCATTTATTAGACTTAACATTGAATGCATACTTGGACCAAGGGCATTATTTCCTTCACAGCGATGGCGTGCGAGTGCTTGTTGCGACGTGCGACGAGCGCTGCGCCCAGCGATGGCAAGCAGCTCGCTATTGCGACGTGCGACGAGCGCTGCGCCCAGCGATGGGCTGCGGCAGCATGCTCGTGCGTCGAGCGCTGGCTCGCGCAGCGAGCACCAGCTCGCGTGATGCCTTGCGATGGTGAGCAGCAGCAATGCGAGGCAGCGCATGGGCTGCGCGCACATGGCCAGCGATGGCTGTGTGCGTGTGGCCCATGGGCGTGCGATGCGTGGGATTGTTACGTTGCGATTAAATCGTTTTGAAATTTTAATTTGAAATTTTCAGTTTACGTAATTTTAATTAATTTTAAAATTAATAATTTAAATTATTTTCTTAGATTTTAATTTTGAATATTGTAATTATAATAAATTTTATTTATTCTAATTATTTTACTAAAATTAAAATCATGAATTAATTTAAATACGATTGAAATTAAATTAAACTTTTTGGATTCAATTATAAATTTATATGAGCTTTAAATTTTAATTAAATTTGTATGTTTCCGGTTAGACTAGAAATACATTTTTATGTTTAAAATTAGTATAGCATATGAATTTATTGGTTTAAGTGGGAGCCCTTTTTAGTCATAAACTCTTGATTAGGTCTACAAATCCTTAAGGTTAAAACAACTTGATTAGAATTAATAATGACTGAATAATTGGTAGATTATTGGTGCCCTTGATTAATTGCTGCAAATGTTTATGTGATGCATAATGTGTTTTACTAACCAGCTATGTGGGCCATTCATGATAATGAATGGGTGAATGGTATATATTGTATATGTACTGTTTTGCAGGTTATGAAGTGATTAGTATAGCCCAAATATATAGAAAATATGGTCTGCGTACCATTAATTTGAATGTAATTGGTCTAAAGTACCAAAGTTGTTTTTCAATTCAAATATGGTCTGCGTACCATCAAATAGTTGTAATTAGTTATAGCTTATTCTATTTGGAGAAAATGGTGCCTCCCACGGAGATTTTCAAGACGGACTTTGAAGTTAAAGCTTCAAGATGAAGTCGGGCCATACTAGATCACATTAATCTTATGCATGTTTTAAGTTATTTATTGCTATTAAATATTTCTTAAAATGCATGAGATCAAAAGCTTGATTATGTTGCATGATTAAGGATTTTAGTTCACTTAAAATCTAACCAACATAGTAAGAGCCTTAAGTTCCATACTTAAAAATTGAGTTAAAAGGTGCCATGCCAAAATATACACTTGCTTGGATATCCTTTACATCATTCTAGTAATAGTTTTCGCTCAGCGAGGTGTTACTTATTGGTCCTAAAGGGGCAAGGTACACAAATAATTGTGAGTACATGTTAGTTTTGGTGAAACTCAACGATATAAGTAAGGAGTCCTTTTATGTCGTGGCAAAATTGATAGGTTTACCTAATAAGTTCTTAGACGTACCTATCAACCAAGAATAGTTTCTAGACTATTAGCAAAAGGCTTTTGCTTACCTAAGATGTTTTAGGATTAAGTCGACAAACTGTGCTTAGTTCTTCAATGATTTTAGGATCTTGGAATCATTTTATTCACACCTGCCGGAACACATAACTTGAATAAAATGCTTAATGAACATTGAATTATGCATGAATGCTAGAATTTAAGTTTATTAAGAGAAACTGTGAATGGTTATTTATTTGTTTATTCTTTTCAATTGTAGTTTTAAATATGGCAAACAACAATTCATTCAACATTCGATCAATTCTCGAAAAGGAGAAGTTGAACGGGAAAAACTTCCTTGACTGGAAAAGGAACTTGCAAATAGTTCTTATGCAGGAAGGAAAGGAGTATGTCCTAGAAGAGGCGATGCCCGAAGCCACAGGCGACGGGGTCACTCAGGCAGCCCTCAATCGTTGGATTGATGCCAACAAGGATGTGAAATGTCTAATGCTCGCCACCATGAGTGCAGATCTGCAGAAAACGTTCATCAACTCAGATGCTTTCACAATCATCAGTGAGTTGAAGAACATGTTCCAAGATCTGGCTCGAGTCGAAAGATTCGAGACTCATAGGCAAATTCTTGAGACCAGGCTTAAGAAAGGCGAGCCCGTAAGTCTACATGTTCATAAAATGATTGGACTCATTGAGAATATGAGTCGGCTGGATCAGCAATTTTCTCAGGAAATGGCTATAGACACCATCCTCCATTCTCTTCATAGCGGGTATGATCAGTTCAAGCTGAACTACAGTATGAATAGTCTGGACAAAACGCTCACTGAGCTTCACGGCATGCTGAAGACCGCTGAAAAGACGCTCAAAAGTGATAAGCAGGATGTGCTTATGGTGCGTGGGGGCAAGTTCAAGAAATCTGGAAAGAAGAGGAATGCTAAGAAAGGTGGCAACAAGGCCAGCCCAACTAAGCAAACTGGCGCCAAATCTGTAAAGAGGAAGGTCAGTCAACCCACTTCTGAATCCGAATGCTTCTACTGCAAGAAGAAGGGGCATTGGAAGAGAGATTGCTTGAAGCTAAAGGAAGATCAGAAGAACGGAACAGTCGTTCCATCTTCAGGTATTTTCGTTATAGACTGTATACTTGCTAATTAAACTTCTTGGGTATTAGATACAGGTTGTGGCTCACACTTATGTTCCAATCCACAGGGACTAAGAAGAAGTAGAAAGTTAAGCAAGGGTGAAGTCGACCTACGAGTGGGAAATGGAGCACGGATTGCTGCATTAGCTGTAGGAACTTACTATTTGTCGATGCCCTCCGGGCTAGTTTTGGAACTGGAAGAATGTTTCCATGTTCCAAGTCTTACTAAAAACATCATTTCAGTTTCTTGCTTAGATGCTAAGGGATTTTCCTTTTTAATAAAAGACAATAGTTGTTCGTTTTATTTTAAAGAGATGTTTAATGGATCTGCTAGATTAGTCAATGGACTTTATTTATTAGATCACGACAAACAAGTATATAACATAAATACCAAAAAGGATGATTCAGATCTCACCTATCTGTGGCATTGTCGATTAGGCCATATAAACTTGAAACGCTTAGAAAGACTTCAAAAGGAAGGAATTCTAGAACCATTTGACTTAGAGGATTATGGTAAATGCGAATCATGTTTACTTGGCAAAATGACAAAGCAACCTTTCTCTAAAGTTGGAGAAAGAGCAAATGAACTATTGGGTTTAATCCATACAGATGTATGTGGACCAATGAGTACAAATGCTAGAGGTGGTTTCAGCTACTTTATCACTTTCACTGATGACTTCAGTAGATATGGTTATGTCTACCTAATGAAGCATAAGTCTAAATCCTTTGACAAATTCAAGGAATTTCAGAGTGAAGTAGAGAATCAATTAGGCAAGAAGATTTAAGGCACTGCGGTCTGACAGAGGCGGTGAATATCTGAGCTATGAATTTGATGACCATCTGAAAGAATGTGGAATTCTATCAGAATTGACTCCTCCTGGAACACCACACTGGAACGGTGTGTCGGAACGGAGGAACAGAACCTTGCTAGACATGGTCAGGTCAATGATGGGTCAGGCCAAACTTCCATTAGAATTTTGGGGACATGCACTAAATACAGCTGCACTCACTATAAATAGAGCTCCGTCTAAAGCTGTCGAAAAGACTCCATATGAATTATGGTTTGGAAAGCCTCCAAATGTGTCTTTTCTGAAGATTTGGGGATGTGAAGTATACGTCAAACGATTAATTTCAGACAAACTTCATCCAAAATTTGACAAATGTATCCTTGTGGGCTATCCAAAGGAAACAAAGGGGTATTACTTCTACAATACATCTGAGAACAAGGTGTTTGTTGCTCGAGATGGTGTCTTTTTGGAGAAAGATCACATTTCCAAAATGACAAGTGGGAGAAAAGTAGACCTCGAAGAAATTCGAGTCGAACAACAAACTCTAGAGAATGCTCAAGATGACATTCAGGATGAAACTCAGAGATCTTTAGAAGAATCTGGTGAGAATCATGGTCAATCTAGAAATGTTACCCCGCGTAGATCGCAAAGATATAGATCTCAACCAGAAAGGTACTTAGGTATTTTGACGAACGAGAGCTATGACGTTCTATTACTTGAAAGTGATGAACCTGCGACTTACAAACAAGCTATGACGAGCCCTAGCTCCAAGCAATGGCAGGAAGCCATGCAATCTGAATTAGACTCCATGTCTGAAAACCAAGTATGGGATTTGGTCGATTTGCCAGATGGCTACCAAGCCATTGGAAGCAAATGGGTTTTCAAACTGAAAAAGGACAAGGATGGGAAACTTGAAGTTTTCAAAGCTAGATTGGTTGCAAAAGGTTACAGGCAAGTCCACGGTGTGGATTACGATGAAACCTTTTCACCAGTTGCAATGCTAAAGTCTATTCGGATAATGTTAGCAATCGCTGCATATTACGATTACGAAATATGGCAGATGGATGTCAAAACTGCTTTCTTAAACGGCGTTTTAACAGAAACTGTGTTTATGACACAGCCTGAAGGTTTTGAGGATCCAAAGAATGCTAAAAAGGTATGCAAGCTAAAGAAGTCAATCTACGGATTGAAGCAGGCATCCAGGAGCTGGAATATACGTTTTGATGAAGCAGTCAGTGACTTTGGTTTCATCAAGAACGCAGACGAATCTTGTGGATACAAGAAGGTCAGTGGGAGCAAGATTGCTTTCCTAGTATTATATGTCGACGACATATTACTTATCGGAAATGACATTCCTATGTTGAACTCTGTCAAGATTTGGCTTGGGAAATGTTTTTCGATGAAAGATCTAGGAGAAGCACAGTACATATTGGGCATCAAGATTTACAGAGATAGATCTAAAATGATGATTGGACTTAGTCAAAGCACTTATATCAATAAGGTGCTTGATAGGTTCAAGATGGCGGACTCCAAGCGAGGCTACCTACCCATGTCTCATGGAATAACTCTAAGCAAGACTCAGTGCCCAAAAACACTTGATGAGCGTAGACGAATGAATGGGATTCCATATGCATCATTGATTGGTTCAATAATGTATGCTATGATATGTACACGCCCGGATGTTGCGTACGCACTCAGTGCTACGAGCAGATACCAGTCAGACCCAGGAGAGGCGCATTGGACTGCTGCCAAGAATATTCTGAAGTACCTGAAAAGGCACAAAGATGACTTCCTGGTCTATGGTGAAGATGATGAATTAATTGTTAAAGGCTATACGGACGCAAGTTTCCAAACCGACAAAGATGATTTCAGATCACAGTCTGGGTTTGTCTTCTGCCTCAACGGAGGTGCAGTAAGCTGGAAAAGTGCTAAGCAAAGCACCATTGCGGATTCTACAACTGAAGCGGAGTACATTGCTGCACATGAAGCAGCAAAGGAAGCTATATGGCTAAGGAAGTTCATAGGTGAACTTGGTGTAGTCCCCTCCATTAAAGGACCAATAGCCCTGTATTATGATAATAACGTAGCTATTGCACAGGCAAAGGAGCCTAGACACCACCAGAGAGTCAAGCATGTACTTCGTAGATTTCACCTTCTACGAGAGTTCGTTGAAAGAAAAGAAGTCGAGATAAACAAGATTGGAACTGATGACAACATATCAGATCCATTAACTAAACCTCTGCCGCAGGCGAAGCACAACTCGCACACTGCAGCTATGGGAATCAAGCATATTGGAGAATGGCTTTGATGTCCCTGTTTAATGTTTTAAAGTTTTAGAGTTTAAATCTTTGTAAAACATTATTGGTTAATCATTCACAACAAATGAAAAGAATTCATTTTTCCATTTAATTAGTGGTTTATTAAATGATGAGTCCCTTCAATTTGACGATATATTCAAGATAGACTGTCAGGACCAGTCCTGTGACTAAGAAATGTCTATCAAGTGAACTTGAATGTCAAAGGTTGAAAATGGTCCCTAGTCGGAGTTTTCTATAAAATTGGACGCATAGAAAACGTTAGACGGTTAGAATGCAAGATAACTAGTAGTTCTGTTTCTTGAACTATGTGGACATGGAAATGTCATAATCATTTGCATAGATACTTACTTTGGTAAGACTCGTATCGGACAAGACCTATGAAACTTTACTGTAAGAGATAAAAATCTGTCATAAGTAAATTTCATTAAAATTATTAGACACTAAATCCTCAATACCTGAGTGATTTGAGATTACTTGTTTGAGAACTGGTTGCTTTGACGTTGACCAACCGTCGCACCGTAAAAGGAGGCTATAAAGGCAACGCTCAGGTAATCACCTATCAAACGAAGTCTAATCTCAAGATCGCAAGATTGGGATTGTCCTCCCATAAATCGGGATGAGATGCTTAAAAGTTGTACAAGGCCACTCGGAGAGCTAGAAACTGTGAAATGCATGGCCGTGCTCGGATGAATCATAGGCTATGATTATCTGTTTATTTGATCAGTTGAACTTTGAAACCGAGGAACACCTCTAGACATAATAAGGATGAAAACTCTTACCTTATGTTCAAGAGCAAGCATCGAGCGACAAAGGAATTAGGAAATGCACACTTGTCCCTAAGGACAAGTGGGAGACTGAAGGAAATAATGCCCTTGGTCCAAGTATGCATTCAATGTTAAGTCTAATAAATGCGGTTCAGTATTAATTAACAAGTTAATAATTCAGTGAGATCAAGTGAGCTGAATGCCTAGCTAGAGGCCGCTTCAGTTCAAGTGGAATTAATGATATTAATCCACAGCTTACTCTTGACTGAACCCGTAGGGTCACACAAATAGTACGTAAACGGATCAAGTATTTAATGGAATTAAATACTCCATCTATGGATATTCGGAATCGACGGATCTTGGTTTCAGTGGGAGCTGAGATCGTCACAGGCAAGAAATGAATACTCCGGAAACGATGATATTGCCGGAAACGGAAATATGGATCGTATCGGAAATATAAATATTATCCAAGTCGTAGATGTTGCCGGAAACGGAAACATGGTACGTATCGGAAAATATTATCGGAAATGGAAATATTGCCGGAATCGGAAATATTGCCGGAAACGGAAATATTGTCAGAATCGGAAACATTATCGGAATCGGAAAATAATTCCGGAAACGGAAATATTAAATATTTGTTCGAAACGGAAATTAATTCCGGAATTGGAAATATTAAATGTTGTTCGTATCGGAAATGAATTCCGGAATCGGGAATTTAATCGGAAGCATATCGTACGAATTAGCATCGGACGAGGCCCGCTAGACGAAGGCCCAGTACGAAGCCAGGCCATCGCCCAGCGAGCCGCACGCAGCAACGCACGCCTCGACCAGGCCCAGCGCAAGGCCAGGCCCAGTCAAGGGCGCGCGCGCACGCAGCACCGCACATGGGCTGTGCGCTTGTCGTGGGCCGCAAGGCCTGCGCGGGTGCACGGCTTGTACGATGCATGTGCGGGAAATCCTAATTCTATTAGGATTCGTGCGAAGATTAAAATCCTAATCTTATTAGAATTGCTTTGTTATTTAGAGTCCTAATAAAGTTCTAATTAACAAATCCACATCCTAGTAGGATTACAATTCCTTTTCCATACCTCTATAAATAAGGGCCTAGGGTCATTATTTACATACAAGTTTTCAAGTATTCAAAGCTAGGATTTTTAAGCAGAAAAATCAGCCATAACTCTTGCCCATTTAGCCGAAAATAAGTAGTACCTTAAGGGCGATTCTAGTTGGTCAATCTTAAGGCGGATCCGGACGTGCTGTGGACTATCTACGGAGGGACGACACTTGGAGCCCTAAAGACTTGTTCTTGTTCGGTTCGGGCGCAGCTAGGGAAGGCACACAACAAAGAGTATACATCTAAACTATGCTAAATGATTATGTGTAAATAATATGCTTTCCTGGCTTTATGGTTTTTTTCCGCATGATTTATGAATTGTCATATGTATCATAACCTAACAAAATGTGTTTTTAATGAATTGTGTTTGGAAGATGTGTTTAGGAAGTGAAAAGGTTTTTGAACTTTGCTTCACTTGATCCTGACTTTGTATTTGAATTAGCTTTGAAGGTCTTAGGGCCAAATAAAGAGTTATTGTGTTAAATTCCGCTTGAACATGCTTAGCTTTGAATTGGCACACTTGGAATAAAAACAACAGCAATTTTGAATTTTTAATTTTGATTTGATTTGATTTTTAGGATGCCCTTAATTGAGGAAATTTTGAATTTTTTTGTATTAAAGTGGCCGGGCCTCGAAATGAGGTTGCCTACGTGTCCCGTTAGGGAATCAGGCCGGACGTAGTTCTGACTACCTTACAGGACTTGAATTTGAACATGGAACTTAGACATAGAACTTCTTGAGTTGATCGAGGTTGGTCAGAGATCTGAATTTTGTTCCGTCGATGTCTGTTAGTCCGACTGCTCCCCCGGAGAGGATTTTCTTGACAATGTACGGGCCTGCCCAGTTGGGTTTGAATTTTTCCCTTGGGTCCATGGTGCTTTTGCGAAGGGCTTTCAGGACAAGCTCGCCTTCCTTGATGTTTCGGGTTCTGACCCTTTTGGTTAAATGTCTGGCCACTCGGCGCTGATACACTTGTACATGGTGAGCGGCTTGAAGCCGACGCTCATCGAGCATGACTAGCTCGTCATATCTGGCTTGTACCCATGCAGCTTCTGAGATTTTTCTTTTGAGGACTATCCTTAGAGAAGGTATCTCTAGATCGATAGGTTGTACTGCTTCCATCCCATAGACCAATGAGAACGGAGTTGCACCAGTTGAAGTGCGAATCGAAGTTCGATATCCCCACGATGCGAATTGCAGCTTCTGGGGCCAGTCTTTGTAATTGGTTGTCATTTTCGTGATGATGGTTTTGATGTTCTTGTTGGCTGCTTCGACTGCCCCATTAGTTTGCGGGCGATAAGGCGAAGAACGATGATGTTGAATTTCCAGGAGCATGGGTCCGTTGGGATTGTTGTATTGAAGATTGTACAGTATCCCCTTTTGAAGTTTGAACTATTGAAGTTTGAAGACGTTTTTAGAACTTGAACCTTTGGAATTTGTAACTTGAATTTTGTACTTTGGAATTGTAGATGCCTTGCTTGGCATAACCTTGCTCAGTTAGAGATTATAGAACTTGAATTTTGTACTTTGGAATTGTAGATGTCTTGCTTGGCACAACCTTGCTCGGTTAGAGATTATAGAACTTGAATTTTGAATCTTGTATTTTGAATTTTGTACTTGTTGAATGGGTCTTCACATTCTCCTTGGAAATGGGTTCCCTGATCACTGATGAACTTGTGAGGAACACTGTATTTGTATATGATGTTTTCTTGAATGAACTGGGATACTTGCTTGGAACCCAATACCTTGAATGATCTGGGTACTTGGACTCTTGAATAAACCCGGCCTCTAGTTTCTTAGAGACCTCTTCTTTAATTTTGAGGGAAACATCCGGTTTCATGCGACGGAGTTTCTGCTTGATGGGTTTTGAACCTGGAATAAGGGGAATTGTATGCTGACGGATGCTTGGATCAACCCCTGGAATATCATGATAGGACCATGCGAAGACGTCTACATACTCTGAAAGTAGCTTGATAAGATCGTCCCGCTCTGCTTGAGAAAGAGTTAAACCAATCTGAACTAGTTTTGAATCACTGCTGTTAGAAAGGTTGATTTTTTCTGTTTCCTCAATTATGGGCGTCCTGTTTTCATGATTTTCGATAGCTTTTAGAAATTCAAAGTCAGTTTCTTGTGAAGCAAAGTTGTTTGGATTAGGATTGTGTTTTGAATTAGGACTCGAAGAGTAAATTGAAGTGTTATTGAAATCAGCAATCATTACATCGACTGTTTTGACTTGAAGTTCGGCCTTTAGAGGCTCTTGATTGATGCAAGACTCTAGTTCTAGACACTTAGACTCATTGCTAGACTTAGATCCAGACTCATCCTCCGACTCAGACTCGCTCATCATAGATCCTTCGCCCACAGTAATCTTGAACATTTTGCCATTTGGAGCAGATATCTCTAGGGACTTGAAGCTTGATTTGTAGAAGGTGAACTGGCTTCTCGTTCGATGCCGGCTATGAAGGAGGCTAGGGCTGATGGATTTCTTTTCAACCTCTCTCCTCTTCGGCGAACCCACAAGATCCTTGGACTCCTATTTAGAACACACCAGACGATTTTAGAACTTGGACTTCCCGACACATGATATGATATGCATGCAATGAATGAGACCTAGACTTGACTCTAAGTGCCACTCCGGAGATTCGGGATTTCGGATTTTTGTACTTGTATCCGGGATTTGCAACCCGTTGGAAATGTTTGAGAGGAGCCTTCATTCTTTTGTGGAAGTTGACTCTTTGTACTAGAACTTGGAATATCGAAAAATGAATATTTCGACCTATTGGAAATTGGACTATTTTAAAGGGAATTTCAACCCGCTCAAGAATTTGGAAATTGGACTTGTACTAGGAAATTGAATTTTGTATTATTTCAAGGGAATTCAACCCGTCAATATTTTAGGGGGATTTCAACCCATTGGACTTGGAATATTTGAAGGGAATTTCAACCCGATTGAAAAGGGAATTGACTTTGTATTATTTCAAGGGAATTTCAACCCGTCAATATTTTAGGGGAGTTTCGACCCATTGGATCTGGAGTATTTGAAGGGAATTTCAACCCGCGGGAGAATTGGGATTTGTATTATTTCTGGGGATTTTCAACCCGTTGGAAGATTGGACTTGTATTATTTTAGGGGAGTTTCAACCCGTGGATAGAATTTGAACTTGTATTATTTCAGGGGATTTTCAACCCGTTGAATGGAATCTCGAACTTGTATTATTTCTGGGGAGTTTCAACCCGTTGAAAATGTTTTGAATTTTGTATTGGGGAGCAATGGAAAGCACGATTTCTTTGTAGCTTGAAGATGAATTTGGAATTTGAATTTGGCTTGAAGTTTGAACTTTGAAATGGAAAGGACGCACTTTTGTATGTGGAACATGAGGCTTTGTATTTGGAAAATCCGGCATTATGCCGCCGTGGATTTGAAACATTGAATTTAGGAACTTGAAATTCCGGTGTCATGCCGCCGTGGACTTGGAACCTTGAAGTATAGGACTTTGAGGTTTGAAATATAGAATAGAAAAGTCGGCATTACGACGGCATGAATTTGGAATTTGACCCTTGAAGCTTGAAATTTGGAAGGTCGAGTTGGAAAGTCGGCATTATGCCGGTATGGGCTCGGATATTTGAACTTGAGACTTTGAGATTGGAATTGGCAACTTGAGTTTGAGGTTTGAAGACTTGAATGTTTGAAATAGGAAATCCGGAATGACGCCGTTGGATTTGAACTTGAAACTTGAAACTCGAAATTTGAACCAGAAAATCCGGCATTATGGCGCCGTTGGATTGAGTCTCGACTTGAAACTTGAAACTCGAAATTTGAATTTAGAAAGTCCAGCATTATGGTGCCGTTGGATTTGGATTTGAAAATTGAGGTTCTAGAAAATTCGGATTTGAACTTGAAACTCGAAATTTGGACTAGAAAATCCGGCATTATGACGTTGATGGATTTGAATTTTGAAAATTGAGGTTTGGATTTGAAAATTTGGATTGAACTTGAAACTCGAAATTTGGACTAGAAAATCCGGGATTATGACGCCGTTGGATTTGAATTTTGAAAATTGAGGTTTGGATTTGAAATTTTGGATTGAATTTGAAACTCGAAATTTGGACTAGAAAATCCGGCATTATGACGCCGTTGGATTTGAACTTTGACTTGGAAACTTGAGGTTTGGACTTGAAAATCCGGCATTATGACGCCGTTGGATTGAATTTTGAACTTGGAACTTGGAATTTGGAATTGAAAAATCCGGCATTATTCGTTGGATTGAATTTTGAATTTGGAACTTGGAATTTGGACTTGAAAATCCGGCATTATGACGCCGTTGGATTGAATTTTGAACTTGAAAAATCCGGTATAATGACGCAGTTGGATTGAATTTTGAATTTGCAACTTGGAATTTGGACTTGAAAATCCGGCATTATGACGTCGTTGGATTGAATTTTGAATTTGGAACTTGGAATTTGGACTTGAAAATCCGGCATTATGACGCCGTTGGATTGAATTTTGAATTTGGCATTTGTGCGTGAGGCGTGTTTAAGGGTTTTGAATCAAATGGAGTGACACTCCTAAAGACCCTAAAATCGGCGATTTAGATGCATGAGGTTTGAATGATGCTCCTAGGGGTTTTGCTTCCTAGTTGGAGGCTAATTGGTTTTGGCAAGCTAGAACTCGAGGTTAGCCATTCACGCGTGCAAAGACGCCCACACAATGCACAAGTAGCACATTGTCACACTAGTCATGAATATGAATGCGACATGCAAAGTTCTCAACCTAAGGTCGGTCTAAGTTTTGTATGATGCAAGTGGTCGGCTTTGGGTGTCAAAAGGTACTCGGCTAAGAGACGGATCCGGCGACAAGCTGTCACATCCGCCTAAGGGAAGTGTGTCTCGGCAGACGGCCTCCATACTTGACATCGGGAATGTCAAGTAAATGCCAAGTTTCGGTAGGCGCGGAAATGGTCACACACTTTGGTCGGGAACCGTATAGAGCGTCACAATTTCGTTGCCCCCGGGGCTAGCCCGAATGTAGAACACATCCGTTTGGGCAAAGGTAGAAATTCATTTTGCACAATATGGTTTTCGAAAATGCATGAAATGCCTAGAAATTGAAATTGAAAACGTACTTGAATTTGTATTTGTAAAGCTCGTTTTTCGGCACTTGTTCACGAGGTTTGGGAGCGTCCTTCTAGATTCAAAAATAGACTAACTCCCAACACGAAAAGTTGAGCAAAAGTGGGCGACGAGCCACTGTGAGCCACTGTCCTGGATGCAGGTAGTGGCGTTGGGCGCAGGGGCTGCGCCTGGCGCCAGTGTTGGCATCCAGTACTTAAGCAGATCAGTGGCTTGTTGCTCGAAATCTGCCCGCATTTTCGAATTAAAATTAGTAGAATCCCCAGTTGAGTCGCCAGAATTATAGGGGAGTTTTTTTGTGCAAAACTTGTTTCCCGTTCTACAAGAGGGGCGGTTCTTTAGAAAACCGTAGAATTTTTGTACCTCGAAGGAGTCGCCACCAAACATTGTTTAAAGTCTCGTTTGGAAAGACCGCAAGTGACTCTATTTTGGATAAGGCCTTGAATCCTTGAAACGGATGGGTGAGATCCGGGCACGGGAACAAAAATGCTTATTCCGCGAGCTTTAGAAATATTCAAGTGCGTTGGCACAACATTTTTTTCGAAAATATACCCTAGATTAGACTATGTGGGTTTGAATTTAGAGCAAATAGAATCTCTAATGTTATGGTGTTCACTTTGCTTTAAAGATTGATTTAAGGAACCTAAGGCCAGTTTGTCCAAAAATATCTTTGTTAAGCGTGATGTACCCTTTATATTTTGTTGTATTTAGCATGTGCGGTGATGAAAGCAATAAAGCAAATAAAGCAACATCACAATACTAAATAAAGTGCGGAATTAGTAAATACAAGACCCCCTAGAAAAAGACTAGGGAGTAGGTCCACATTGCCTAGAAATGGACTAGGCAAGTAAAGATGCGGAATTGAAAGTGCGGAACTGAAATTGCTGTATTGAAATTGCGGTATTGAAATTGCGGTATTGAAATTGCGGTATTGAAAATGTGGTATTGAAATTGCAATATTGAAAGGTGCATAATTGAGATTTGTACTTAGGCACATGAGATTCGAACGCCAAGCGGCTCCTTAAAAATAAGTGCGCCCGACACGAATTCAAAGCCAAAAATCTCAACTTGGGAGAGGTTGCTCAACCCAAATATCCTAGATTTTGCATGTTAAACTTGAACTTGAAAGCTTGAATATTGAAGTTTTGAATTTGAAATAATTGAAATTTGAACTTGAAAGGATCCTAGTTTAGGGAAATAACCATGAACAACCCTAAACATGGTGGGATCTTGAAAATTAAAAACTTGAACTTGTATATTGATAATGGAGTTTTGAATCTCAAAAGACTAAACCTTTAAATATTAAAAGGTGTCATCTTTGATTACCCCATGTTTGAAGGTGATTCTAGTCCAAGAGGTGATTGTAAACAACTTGGACATCCTTGAATCTTGAAAATTTGTATTTTGTATTTTGAAAAAGTTTGTATTTTTAGAAAACATGTATGATTGTTGCAAGTGGTGTTTTTTAATGATTAAAAACACCAACTTGCTAATCATTTAGAAATCAAAGCAACATAGTTGATTAGAATGGGATTCGGATTTACCTAGTTAGGTTTAGGGAAGAGCTCCCAATTGCTTTTGAATTTAGGAATTTTGTATGTGTTTTTGAGGAGTTTTTGAGTTGTATTTTGAGGCGTAATGTCGAAATTACGACGTTGTATTGTTGTCCTCCTCCTCATTATGCTGAAAATGAGGGGTATTTATAGGGGGAATGGGTGCAAGGCGCCAGCACACGCCAGCGCCAGCACACGCCAGCGCCAGCACACGCCAGCGCTGGGCGCTGGTGACGTGGCTTGAATGCCGCCAAAGCAAGGACGCGGGCTCCGTCCTTGTTTTGTCTTTTAGTGTTGTACCTGTTGTACGAATAGTACTAGGTTTGGCGTTTTGTATTTGCTTGGAGGTTAAGGCATCATTTAGCGTCTAAAAACAAGCCTTTCTCGGGTTTTGAATTCCGGTTTTACGGGACGGGGCCCGTTATGCTCGGTTTTGTGGGTCGGCACCCGAATTTGACTTGCCTTATATGATTTTGAGTGGAAAAGGCCTAGTAAAACCAATGGGATGGTCTACTAGATGAGTTTGTACTTGGATTTTGAAATTGAATTTGGAAAGTTGTATTTTGTACCGAGAACCGAAAGGGGAACGGTCTCGGGGGTTGGATTTTTGATCTTGAATTTTGGAAGTATTCTTAGCAATTGGGATTTCCGCCTGGGGTTATTCCAATCACCTAATAAGGATAATGGTGTCGTCATCATCCCAAAGGGGAGACACAAATTAGGTGTCTGCAGTTAGGAAAAGCGCAAGTTAATGTATATTCAACTTTTGCTAATGTATATGCAGACTCGACTTAGGACGCCGATCCAGGACAAGAATGTTTGAATTTTTGAACAGATTGACTCAAAATCGGCACGAGGCGCTGACTCGGACTGCTGGATATTGCGCGGTTTGCGGCTTTGGAATCTTGAATAATTGAGGCTGTACTCTGCTGTCTGAAGCACTAAAGAGTGCGTACTTGGAATCATAAAGGGGACGGTGGCCTCCTCCTCTGTTGCAGCCGGTCTACTGTCATAAGGAAGCTTTTCGGACCATATTTTGCATCATTCCATCCCTGCTTTTATTTGTATACCGCTTCCTCACGAAAAGAAAGAAAATGGCCATGTCCTTTGAAAATGCCTTGAACTCTTGGCTTGGTTCGTTAGGCAAGATGGAGAAAAGGGAGCTCGATGGCATGCATCTTGGGGTGCTCGCCTCTTTCCGGTTTGTAAAGCTTGATGTGCACTTCATTCTTGCTGCTTTGGAGGCTTGGGATCCGAATCATCATGTCTTCCGCTTTGTAAATAATGAGGTATGTCCCCTCCCTGAAGAGTTTAGTTCCATATTGGGGTGGCCCATTATGCCGGAGCCATGCATGCCTAGTGTTGAAGAACACTTTTTCTTGGGCTTTGAAAGATATTTGGGCTTGAAGCCCCCACTTTTGAGTGCTGTTGTATATGGTAGAGGGGTGGATTTGTCCCTCCTTGTCACCTATTTTGCTGGGCTTGATGTCCCCAAGGCTTTCCGCTTGAGGGCCTTGAGTTTTTGTATTTTTGCTCGCTTCCTCTTTTCGAAACAGGGGTTTGGCAATGATGATGCCTCCCTAATAGAGATTGTAGAGCAGTTTACTAATGGTCGGGACCCAATGCCACTTGTGATTGGTGAAACATTGATGGGCCTTGACATGTTGAAATCGGACCCCTTTTCCTTGCCGTCGGGAAGTCCGGTATTACTCCAAGTAAGGATCTGGAGCTTTCTTGTATATTGAACTTGTACTTGTATTTTGATGGTTGAATATTGAAATGATTTTCTTGTATATTCCCCAAGGTCTGGCTTATGGAGAGGCTCATGCTGGTGGCACCACCGGAGAACATGGAAAGCTATAATAGAAAGGGATTCACTGTGCGGCGCATGGTGTATGGTCGGCTTTCATTGGATGAGTGACGCTGCGCACTCTCTGGTGTTGAATCTTGTATAAGGTGGGTAGTTCTTTGGTGGGGAATTGCTGCTATGAGATATGCCCCAGGTTCTACTGCTTTGAGGGTGCCAAGCCTCACAATGTTGCTTTTCTGGATCGCCTACTAGAGTGATGAGACGGTATGGCTTGAAACAGGAAATCCCGGACTGTGCTGAAGAGAATCCGAAACCTGTTGCGCTGAATGCAAATCGACTTGAAGTTTGGAGGCGGTACTGGGTCGCCAAACCATACTTGAGTGTTCAATACCCACCTGAGCCAGTTACTCTGCCTGCGGGTTATGTTGTATGGATTAAAGGCCCAAGCCAGAAGGACATTTCTTTCTCCGGACCAGCTAGAGTCCGAGGTTCTAGAGCTAGACGCCCTACATCAACTGACTATGAAGAAGGTGACGGGAGTGTGGCCCATCCGGTGCTTGACCGATCTGAGTCCAAAGGAGATTCGTCGTCCTCCCGTCTTGGAAGACTAGCAAGTTCCTTCTCTCGCCACTTGGGCAAAGGGAAGATTGATGATTCATTGCGGGAAGATCTAGGGGATAGTACTCAAGGTGGCAAGACTTAAGAGCATAGTCGCCCGAACCTAGATCTTTGTAGGCTAATGTGTTTGAAGTTTTATTGGAAGGAATTGTGTTTAAGAATGTGTTTAGAAAATGTGTTTAGGAAGTGTGTTTAGTGGAAGTGAAAAAGCTTTGAACTTTGCTTCACTTGATTCCAACCTTGTTTTTGAATTAGCTTTGAAGGCCTTAGAGCCAAATAAATAGTTATTGTGTTAAATTTCGCTTGAACATGCTTTGCTTTGAATTGGCACATTTGGAATAAAGACAACAACCACTGAGTTTTGAATTTGATTTTTAGGATGCCCTTAGTTGAGGAAATTTTGAATTTTTTTTTTGTAATAAAGTGGCCGGGCCTCGGAATGAGGTTGCCTACGTGTCCCGTTAAGGAATCAGGTCGGACGTAGTTCTAACCATTACAGGACTTTTGAATTGGATTTTGAATTTGAACATTGAACTTTAGACATAGAACTTCTTTAGTTGATCGAGGTTTGTCAGAGATCGGAATTCTGTTCCATCGACATCTGTTAATTCGACTGCTCCCCCGGAGAGGATTTTCTCGACAATGTATGGTCCTGCCCAGTTGGGTTTGAATTTTCCCCTTGGGTCCATGACGCTTTTGCGAAGGGCTTTCAGGACAAGCTCGCCTTCCTTGATGTTTCGGGTTCTGACCCTCTTGTTGAAATGTCTGGCCACTCGGCGCTGATAAACTTGTACGTGATGAGCAGCCTGAAGCCGATGCTCATCAAGCATGATTAGCTCATCATACCTTGCTTGTATCCATGCAGCTTCTAGGATTTTGCTTTCGAGGAGTATCCTTAGAGAAGGTATCTCCAGCTCGATAGGTTGTACTGCCTCCATTCCATAGACTAATGAGAATGGGGTTGCGCCAGTTGAAGTGCGAATTGAAGTTCAATACCCCCATAATGAGAAGTGCAGCTTCTGGGGTCAGTCTTTGTAATTGGTTGTCATTTTCATGATGATGGTTTTGACGTTCTTGTTGGCTGCTTCGACTGCCCCATTAGTTTGTGGGCGATAAGGCGAAGAACGATGATGTTGGATCTTGTACTCGGTGAATAAATCTTCACACTCTCCTTGAAAATGGGTTCCCTGGTCACTAATGAACTCGTGTGGAACTCCGTATCTGCATATGATCTTTTCTGGTATGAACTGGGCCACTTGCTTGGAACCCAACACTTTGAATGACCTGGCTTTGACCCATTTATTGAAATAGTCGATGGCAACCAGTATGAACTCATGACCCCCGGTGCCTGTTGGAGTGACTTTACCGATGATGTCGATACCCCAAGCTGAGAATGGCCATGGTGATGACTGAGAATATAACAATGATAGGGGAATGTGCTTTAGATTCGCACACTTTTGGCAAGTAGGACATTTCTTGACAAAGAAGTAACAATCCCGTTCCAGGGTAGTCCAGTAATATCGAGCCCTGATGATCTTGAGGGCCAACATCTTCCCATTCATGTGGGTGTCACAGACTCCGACGTGTACGGTGTCCATGACTCTTTGAGCTTCGTGCTTGTCAACACATCGAAGATTGAGGCCGTTAAGGGTCCTCTTGTATAGAACGCCGCCTTCTATGACGAAATTGGCTAATTGTAGTCGTAAAGCCCTCTGGTTCTTGCTTGAAAAGTGTGGAGGATATTCAGAATGTTGTTGATACCTTTGAATGTCTATGAACCAGGGCTTATCTTTATTTGGCTCGATGTCGTCAATAGCATGGACATATGCTGCTTCTTGACGTGTTTCAATTGTAAGTGGCATTTCAGGTGCCATTTGGAATGTTGATCATTGAGGCCAGCTTTGCCAGTGCATCGGCAATTGATTCTCCTCTCTCGGGAGGTATGTATAGCGAAGCTCTTCTACCTGGTCAGACAGCTTCTCAAGATAGGACTGGTATGGGGCCAAGCTCTCGCTCCTTACTTTCCATTTGCCGAAAATTTGATTGATGATCAGGGAGGAATCCCCGTAGACTCGAAGTTTCTGGACACCCAATGCTAAGGCGGCTTCCAGGCCCATAATGCCTGCTTCATATTCTGCCGCATTGTTTGTGACGTTGAATTGTTGTTTTGCTGATATAGGAATGTGGGCTCACTAGAATTACTCTAACACCACATCCGTTTTGATTTGAAGCACCGTCAAAGTGCATCGACCAACTGTCATCACTTGTCATTAAGATTTGCTCGTCGGGTAAGTCGTAATCTTCCTCTTCTTCCTCAATGGGACAGTCGGCTAGGAAGTCTGAGACTGCTGACCCCTTGATAGACTTTTGAGGCATGTATTTGAGATCGAATTCTGCTAGTATGACCAACCATCTGGACAACCGTCTGTTGAGAGCTGGTTTTTCAAATAAGTACTTGAGAGGATCTGCTTTGCTGATTACGTGCACTGTATGGGAGAGCATGTAGTGCCGTAGTTTCTTTTTGGCCCAAACAAAGGCGATATTGAGTTTCTCGAGCTGAGTGTATCTAGTCTCGTACTCGATTAACTTTTTGCTTATGTAATATACGACATTCTCCTTGCCTTCAATCTCCTGGCGAGCATGGCCCCTACTGCTGAATCTGTTGTTGTAAGGTAGAGCGTGAGGGGAATCCCTGGCATGGCTGGCTTTAGAACTGGCAGGTTGGAGAGGTAACTTATGATAATGTCGAACGCATGTTGACAGTCTTCATCCCAGACTTTGGGCTCACTTTTGCGGAGCTTTTGAAATACCGGTTCACAAATCATAGTGAGCTTCGAAATGAACCTACTGATGTATTGCAGTTTGCCGAGAAACCCCCGAATTTCCATTTCATTCCTTGGTGGCTTCATCTCTAGAATTGCTTTGATTTTCAAAGGATCAGCCTCGATGCCCCGAGAGTTGATAACATATCCGAGTAACTTGCCTGACGTTACCCCGAATGCGCATTTTTGAGGATTGAGCCTCATATTGTACTTTGCCCCGGCGACTGGGATGACATTTGCAATCCATTCTGGATATTGGGCTTCTCGAATAAACCCGGCCTCTAGCTGCTTAGAGACTTCTTCTTGAATGTTGAGGAAAACGTCCGGTTTCATGCGACGGAGTTTCTGCTTGATGGGTTTTGAACCTGGAATGAGGGGAATTGTATGCTGACTGATGCTTAGATCAACCCCTGGCATATCATGATAGGACCATGCGAAGACGTCTATGTACTCTGAAAGTAGCTTGATAAGATCATCCCGCTCTGCTTGAGATAGAGTCAGACCAATCTGAAGTAGTTTTGAATCACTGTTGTTAGAAAGGTTAACTTTTTCTGTTTCCTCAATTATGGGCGTCCCGTTTTCATGATTTTTAATAACTTTTAGTATTTCAAGGTCAGTTTCTTGTGAAGAAAAGTTGTTTGGATTAGAAGTGTGTTTTGAATTTGGACTCGAAGAGTAAGAGGAAATTGAAGTGTTATTGAAATTGGCAATCATTACATCGACAGTTTTGACTTGAAGCTCGGCCTTTAGAGGCTCTTGATTGATGCAAGACTCTAGCCCTAGACTCTTAGACTCATTACTAGACTTGGATCCAGACTCATCCTCTGACTCGGACTCGCTCATCATAGATCCTTCGCCCACAGTAATTTTGTATATTTTTCCATTTGGAGGAGATATCTTGAGGGACTTCCTCCAGCCTTATGCATCAAAAAGTGTTTCTTGATTGTCTTCGAGAGCCCTTACGCGAGCCTCAGCTTCTTCAACACGTTCATAGAGCTCTGCTACAACCGCTGCTAGTGAAGTCATCTTGAATAGGATTCTGAGAGAATGAGTCCGAGCACCTAGTTACCACATGATTTTGAACTTTAGAACTTGGACTTCCAGACACATGATATGATATGCATACAATGAATGAGACCTAGACCTGACTCTAAGTGCCACTCTGAAGATTCGAGATTTTGGATTTTGTATTTGTATTCGGGATTTGTAACCTGTTGGAAATATTTGAGAGGAGCTTCATTCTTTTGTGGAGGTTTCCTCCTTGTATTAGAGCTTGGAATATTGAAATCGGACTATTTTAGGGGAATTTCAACCCATTGGAAATTTGACTTGTATTATTTCAAGGGATTTTCAACCCATTGGAAATATTTTAGGAGATTGGATATTGTATTATTTCAGGGGAGTTTCAACCCGTCGATATTTTAGGGGAATTTCAACCCATTGGATTTCGAAGTATTTCAGGGGAATTTCAACCCAATTGAAAGGGAATTGATTTTGTATTATTTCAAGGGAATTTCAACCAATCAATATTTTAGGGGAATTTCAACCCATTGGATCTTGGAATATTTTAGGGGAGTTTCAACTCGTTGGAAGTGTTTTCGAAATTTGGATTTGTATTATTTCAAGGGATTTTCAACCCGTTGAAAGTGTTTTCGAATTTGGATTTGTATTATTTCAAGGGATTTTCAACCCATTATAAAATGCGGAAATTGAATTTGTACTATTTCAGGGGATTTTCAACCCATTGGAAGTATTTTGAATTTTGTATTTGGAAGCAATGGAAGACAAGGATTTTTTTTGTAGCTTGAAGATGAATTTGAATTTGACTCGGAGTTTGAACTTGGAAAGAGAAGCATTTTTTGTATAGAGTATGAGGCTTTGAGTTTTGAAAACCATGGTGCGATTTTTCCGGAACGGAGGAAGTATTGAACTTGAACTTGAAATATTGAATTTAAGAGTCCTGAATCTCAAATATTGGACCTTTTAAAGTTGAAAAGGCTTGATCTTTGGTGAGCTCTTATTTTGAAATAATCCTAGTTTAAGGAAGTGATTGCAAACAACCCTATCGGATCTTGAAACTTGAACTTGAAATTTGAAAAATGGAGTCTTGAATCTCAAATATTAAACCTTTAAACATTAGAAAGGCATCATCTTTTATTATTCCATGTTTTGAAGGTGATTCTAGTTCAAAGAAGTGATTACAAACAACTTTGAACATCATTGAATCTTGAAAGTTTGTATTTTTGTATCACATAAAGTTTGGATTTAGTAAGAAATGTATGATTGTTGTAAGTGACACTTTTAGGATTAAAAATGCCAACTTACTAATCATTTTTGAAGAGAAAATCAAAAAAACATGATTGATTAGGGTTGGGATTCGGAATTACCTAGTTAGGTTTAGGCAAGAATTCCTTCTAGCGCTCCCAATTGCTTAGAACTTGAAAATTGTATGTGATTTTGGAGGATTTTTTCTATTTTTGATTTGAGTGGCAATTTTTGTATTACGACGTTGTGTTTTGATTTTGCCTCCCCATAATGCTCAGAATTAGGGGTTTAAATAGGAGAAGCTGCTGCTAAACACCATCTCACGCCAGCGTCCAGCGCAGCTGCCAGCGCTAGGCGTTGCTGACGTGGCGCAGAAGCTGCCAAAAAGGACGAAAGATGTCGTCCTTGTTTTGGCTTGTATTGGTGTACCTTCGTACGAATTGTACGAAGTTGGCACGTAGTGTTTGCTTGATGATTAAGGAAGTTTGCGACTAAAAACTAGCCGTTTCCGGGTTTTTGAATTCGGTTTTACGGGACGAGGACCGGCTCGCTCGGTTTTGTGGGTCGGCGCCCGAATTTGGATTGCTTAGTGTCATTTTCACTGGAAAAGGCCTTGTAAAACCAATGGGATAGTCCATTGGGTGAGATTGTACTTGGATTTTGAAATTGATTTTTGGAATTTGTATTTTATACCGAGTTCCGGAATGGGAACGACCTCGGGGATTGGATTTTGGCTCTTAGATTTTGGACATGTTCTTAGCAATTGGGATTTTCGCACGGAGTTGCTCCAACCGCCTAATAAGGATAATGGTATCGTCATCATCCCAAAGGGGAGACACAAATTAGGTGTCTACACCTAGTATATAAAATCAAAAATCAAACAAATCTCAGATCGCAAAAACAACTAACTCAATCATAAAAAGCAGATCTAGAACCACATAAATTAAATACCTTGAGCGAGGCAGCGCCATGAGGACAAAATTATCATAAACAACAGCAACAGAAAAAGACGACGAAGAATTGAATTGGGGTTTGAGAAATCGAGGTGAGAGAGACTTTATCTTTGAATCTAATGTATGTGCTTCTACAAACTTAAAAACAATTAATCAATTGGGAGGAGAGGGACCATGTGAGATTGTGAGGAGAGCTGAGAGCACGGTGGTAGTCGTAAGAGGAGAGGGGGGCTGGAGCAAACACAATGAGAGGATGGACAATTGTGTGTTAGAGGATTCAGATAGTGTGAAAGGGCAATGCGATAATCTCTCTATTCTTAAGAGAAAATGAATATTTTTCAAAAAGGAATGTAAGGGTAGAGCAGTAATTTTACTATTCTTAAGGAAATTCATGGCAACTCTTGCTTTTTAAAGGGTTAGGATTGATGTAATCAATAGAATTTATTCTACTTTATTTTGTACTGTTAATTGTTCTACTTTTCGATATATTCCATGTATACGTTTTTGTTTTTAACTTTTTCTATTATTATCATTTATTTGAAAATTTGATTTAAAATATAATTTATTTATAAATATTTAAAAAGTAATTTAAAAAGAAAAATAATAAGAAATCACCAGGAGATGACACGTATTATTCCTGGTGTCTCTTTTAGTATATAGTAATAGTAATAGATAGATAGATGTGAAAATATGTACAAAATTTCATTGTTTTTTTTTGTTATAATTGAGTTATTTAATTTTCTATAGTTTTTTCATCGAAATTAATAGAAAACTTTGAAAATCTAAAATTATTTTATTAATTTCAACAGTTTTCTTGATTATGCTAACCAAACAATGGAAAATTAGGCAAACTATCAAACAAGTGAAATCATTATTTTCAAAAAATTTGCTTGTCCTCATTGTTTCTACAGCTGATAGAATTCTGAAACATAAAATAAAGATATTCTAATTTTACAAGTTACCACCATCTAAAACCCTCAATTTAAACCTTCATCTTTTCCCTTCGCATTTCCAAACACCCACAGAAGCCACAAGGCAACACCACCTTCTAATAAAAACCTCCAACAATGGCGTCTCAACTGTCTCTCTTCTCCTCCTCACTCCTCTCTCACCCCTTCAAAACATCCATACCCTTTTACAAACTCCCGTTCAAAGCCCCAAAACAGCTCGCTTTCAATGCCTTACCTTCTTCCTCGTACTCTTCTTCGGAAGAACAAGCAATGCTTGAAGCCGTGGCTCGGTCGCAGGGAAATTCACTCCCCTGTGTTCGCACCTACGAAAACGACATGGCTCGGCTCTCTCTCACCGGCTCCGTACCCTTCGAGCAAGCTCTAACTGCCGCCGCTTCCGACGGCGGAGAAACCGCCAACGAACATGTTGATGCTGGGTTATCGACGATGGTTGTGGAGGCACTTTACCCTGGTCCTGATGATGAGCATAGCACTGTGTCGACTAGGCTGGTCAGTTTGATTTTACTTTTGGGGGTTTAATTTTTTTTATTTTATTGAGAATTGTCTATCTGAAATTTGTGCAATTTGGTTTATGTTGTTGTAATTTTGTTAATATTGTTGCAGTTGGTGTTTTTTTTTCCTTGGAAATTTATTGCCTTTTGCAAATGTGTGGAACGAGTATGAGCTCAAGTTCTTTTATTATACACCCGGGTGTACTTTGCCTAAGATACATCCAACCTCTTTACTGCGTATGAGAAAAATGAACATGGGGAAAGAAAATGGGCACCAATTTTGTTAATTTGCCAGAAAAAAAAGAAAGAAGAATATAATACAAGTATAAAATTCGCACTGGGGGTATATTAGACAAAATAGAAATTGCCATTGGTATAGTTAATATTGTTGGTAGTATTTGGGAATTTGTAGCCTAAAACAAGTTGTTTCCAAAGGAGATTGTTGGCTCTGTGAAGTATGTAAATGTGGACTGATCTAGGTAGTGTCGTGCCACTTTTCCAGGTATATGAACCTTTTGGGGTTTGAGTACTTCAATTGTGAATTGTGTGGAGGTGAGGAATCTTCCGTACGAAGGAGCGTAGGTACAACAAAATGTTTTGTTGTAAGTATTGGAACGCAACCAAGGAGCGAGAAGTGGGTTGAGAAACTAGTTCTATTTCCATATTCCAAAAAAGGTTGTCACTTATGGTTTTAGGTGAATTTTGAGGAAACATATGAATGTGCAAAATACCCTAGTTTTGGTTGTTTTAGGTGACAATTGGACCATTTAGTCAAATGAGACATGGATTGAGATTAGAATAAGTGAAACGCGTTTGTTACTTAAGAAAGCTTCCGGGTTTAGGACGATCCTTCCTCCTATTAGAAATAGTTGTTGCTTTGGAGTTTTTTTATTTTAAAAGAAGTGTTGTTTTACATGAAATCTCTTAGCAAGAAAAAAATATCTGTTTTCAAACAGTATTTATCGATTCAAATAAGTGTAACTTTTCCCTAGCTTTGCATTTCTTTCTAGCCAAAAATCCTAAAATAACATTTGTTTTCAAACGGAGGGACACTTTGTTTTAGGGATGTCATAGGTAAAAAAAAAAAAAAAAACATTGTTCGTAGGTTTCATGAAGTACATAATTTTAGGAGTTTTTTCTTTTTGTATTTTCCATTTTGAAAATGGAAATGGGCAAATGGCCCAGTCAGAAGGAGTGAAACTTGTTTTAACTTCCTTTTTTGATTTGGGAAGATAGTTTACTAAAGCTAGTTTCTGATAGAAGAAATGGGGAGTTTTAAGGCCAATATGTTGATAAAGTTACTATAGATTTTCAACAATAGCGAGCTTCACTAGGTCAAAACTCATCGTTGCAAGGGTGTGTACATTTGATCCTTTCAAGATGATACGGCCTACCAAACTACTGGTTGTAGCCTGGTAGAGGGCCGGGGTTGGTTGCTGTGTCTTGCCAATAAGTCACGAGTCACAGTAATTTTTCAGCCCTTGCTTTTGGCAAGTTCAATCATCTATATTTTTTTTTACAGTAGCAAGTTCAATCATATGGTAATTGCAATAATGTATTCCGTAATATTAGTTAATTGATTTCACCCGTGGTACTTAGTATCAAGCCCTTATCAATGTACCGTGAGATCTTAGACTATCTGATGGATAAATTGTTTCCTTTCAGTTTTTGCCAGGACTGAAGTGTATACAATTCCAGCCAACTGTGATTGCTTATCATATTTCATGATTTTATATGAAACTGAAAGTGATACTGGGATAATATCTGTTAAACTTAAACCTTTTGACTAACAATCGAGTATCTGTTCTTCATATTTGGTAGTTTCTCCCAGCTAAGAAGGTGAAAGAGAAAGCAAGGAAGCTAAGAAGTTCTCTTCCCAACGATATTCTCTCTAGTACAAATTCCAGAAATATCCTGGCAATGACATTTAGACAAGTTGTAGTGCAGGAGCTCTGGAACTTCGAATTGGCAATATTCCGACCTGGATCACAAAGAAATATGGAGGATCTTGGAAGCCCAAGAGAGGTTAGTCTTTGTCCCTTACTATTTTTCCTTGACAATGTTTTGTGATAGGTATGTGCCTTTCTTTGTTGTAATACCACAAAAATATGGTTGGCCTGCAGGTATCACATGGTACTTATTGGTTCAGTTCTCTTATACCTTTGCCATCGGCAGGTTACTGCTTCTTTTGTACTCAGCTCGTCAGATGAGAAGGTCATTGCTGGACTTGCAGAAGCAGTTTGCATTTTAGCTCTTGAAAGCACTCAAAAGGATTTTCTTCAAGAATCAGCAAGAAAAGCATCAAATGGTCTCTTCAATTGGTTTTCAAAAAGTAAGAAGTTTTCATCAAAAGATTCTTCGGTGATCATACATATGTTTGAGGATGCAATAATTGAAAATGCCAAAAGCCTTTTGGATAAGTTCAACTTGGTAAGAGCAAAATACGACATTAAAAACAAGAAACCAACAAAATCGGCATGGACGTCGTTGATGTGTTCTAAATTGGAGAAGATTGGTGGATCTGAGTTTAGTATGTGGACAATGGAATATGTACCTGCTTATAGGCTTGAGATTGATGCTGATAGAGTCACTAATCTGAAATTTGAAGGTTGGAAAAAGACAATGGGAAATAGTTGGGAAGTTTTCTTGACCCACTCAGAAATGGTAATTTTGTTTGCTCCCCCCTTTCTTCTTTAAATTTAGGAAATTATTCCATTTTCTATGAACTTTGTTATATTCTGAAAAAAACATTGTAATCTGCAAGTAACAATGTAGAGTTTTTTTTGTTTCCTGAGAGCTGGAAAACTTTGGTGTTGTCTGTTGTGTATTGAGAGGGGTTCGTTGTATATACTGCTCCCTTTGTCATCTCAGTTTACTATTGTACTTTAGTTAATGCTTACTTCATGTACATGACAGAAGCGGCAATTTGCAGGTTGGATTGGCTAACATTCTAGATTTATATTTTGAGGACTTCTGCACACTTCCCAGTAAACAGCAGCTATCATGTGATGCAGTCAGAATCCCGAAAAAGTTGTCAAAGAGTAAGGTGTGAGTATGCAGATTATTCTTATTCCCCAAGCTTCTTTAGGCTGTAGTAATGCTCTCTAGTTTATATGGAACTTGATGTAGGTGTTCACTTCCTGCCTTTCAAATTTATTTTTGAATTGATGATTATGATTCTCTTTTGGTTTAAAGGTAACTACTACAATTTATGGTTCTGAACTTCTAATACTCAAATAACAGTTAATGAGTAGGAAATATATGATAACCTTTTTGTGTGTGGGCCTGTGGCACATTATAAGTTACAAATGTTGCATGTTTCCATCCTTAATCTTCTTTTGTGCTTCTCAAAGATGTATGATTAATCCTCTAAAAAATGGCCTGGACTGTGGAGTGAGGGATGATACCTCTCCTTTTCTCTCCCCCTTCTTCGTTTAGTAGGACAAGGGTTTTGAGGTTTGGGGAATGGCTTTGCAATTATTTTGGTACCTTTTCTGTTAGTTTACTTTCGGTGGCGCCGGTCCTTTATTTGTTTACCTTGCTAATCTATATCTTCTGGTTTTATTTCTGACAGAGAGGTTTTTCTTGGCTTGGTTTTCTGAGAAGCACTCTTGTCACCGCAACTTTACTGGTTTCTGTTGGTGTGCTGGTCAAACTATTTATGCCGCATCTAAACATTCCAAGAAGATATCCTAGAGAAAAATATGTGATTTCCTCAGAGAATGACTACGAACAAGTGCAACCTTTGAATTTAGAGGCTTCTGAGGTATATGACTGAAAAGTGAAAACAGTAATTGTCTAAAAGCTAATACGTAGACTTTTTATGAGAAGCCAATTCATCATTGGTGCAACTCATTTCAAGATAATTTCTGATAATTGAAAATGATTGCGGTTTAATCGTTTAATCACCAATGTTTTTAACGTTCTTGCTTCTGCTTCTTTCCTCTTTCAGCGCTGTCTAAGATTATATGCTGATTCTTTTATTTTTATTTGGTAATATCATCTGATAACTTTTGGATTTGTTTTTGTACAGCTGGATGTTTATTGCTCTGCAATTGTTAAGAAGATAAAGGATTGTTATGGTTGGAATGGAGATGTAAAATTTGAACCCAGTGTTGGAGCGTGGATTGGGGAATTTCCCCTTTATTTAAGGTACGGTTATGAGGCAGATCCAAACGGTCAAGATATTACAGGTAGCTCTGAAGTGTCTGCAACAAATAAGGAAGAGCTGGAAACATCTGTCCACGAAATTGCTAGTTATCAGGTGTGTCCCATTTGCTATTTTCTTTTCTTCTTCTTTGATCAGCCGGTCACTCTATAGCAGTGAGGAAGATCAGAACTAAGTATACTAATCAGATAAAGGGGATTTTAGGAATTTGATTTCAAAAATGTGAATTTGGTCGCTTATAAAGTAAGGCCAAATTATGCTCTGGAGTCTGGACTGAATATTTTTACTGAAAATTTACAGATTAAATCTAATTTTTATTGATTCAGGCTGAATTCTGCTCATTCTCCAGTGTTTTTCTCATGTGGAGTCACTTGTTTACTGCCATTACTAAAAATATATGCTTTTATGAGTGCCTAGATTGTTAATCAAAATGCTGTTGAAATTGTTAGTATACAAATTATCATTAACTTGGCAATTATTTTTCAGCATAATCTTTGAAACACCAAGTCCTGAATTTTGAGGAACCTTTAGTGCGGAGGGGCTTTTCCCCCAACCCTTTGTAGCTGTGTTTAGATTTGTCTTCATATGTTGTCAAAATTTTCTAGGCAAGCAACTCATACTGTGGCGTAGTTTTTTTTAATAATTTTAAGGCTTTTTTTGGGTTCTATTGTGGAGTTGTTGTTTAATTGTGATCTGAATATAGGTTGTTTTAACGCCCGAGGGAAAAATTGTTGGCTTCCAGCCAACGAGTCGTGTAGCAGTTAATCACTGGTCAACCAATCCCATATCCAAAGAGTTGTACGGTGGCAAGGAGCTCTCCCCTGGTATGTATCAGCTGCTCCTAAAATTTTTGCTGCCTTCCCTAACTGATTTCTTACGTTTTCGAGCATAATTTCAACATCAGGGCTTTTGGAACCTCGTCTGAAGATCTATAAACCCGAGAAAGTGATTGTCCTTGAGTTGTTGATGTCATTGAATCAAGATAATCATTTCGCATTAGCCAGACAAGCACGGTAGTGACTGTTGTTTCTCTAAGGTAAGTCCTGTCCCTAGTCTGATTTGATTACGAGAAGGTGTGAAGTTCAATACTTCTACTAGACTTTAAAATGGTGACAATTGCCATTTTTTACTGCAACAACATTCCTGTTGTTCATGTCGTATCTGGAATTGGAGTTGCGTTGTTATCTTTGGTCGCTAGTGATGGTTTCAGACATTGTTAAAAGTGACCGAGTTTGAGCAAGAATTCAGAATTCTGTGAATCTGTAGTATACAGAGATTGAAGTTTGAGTTGGTTAGTGAGTATCGAAAGGAGATCTTCCTGATGTTGATGCGACTTCCGTAGTGATCATCTTTTTCACTTCATTTCTTGGTTTGGAAATTGCTTCTTTGTCAGTCACTCATCAAACGAAAGCTGAAATTAGATTTAGGCTGGAAAAGATCCAAGTTGTTACAGATGATCGAGAAGATACAATTGACAAGTTGGATCGAACGTGTATTAGTAGCTTGGATATTAAGCATTTTGATTTTTGAGCACTTGTATTAGGGGCAATTGATAACATCAGCATGTGGTTCAACCTTTGATTTTTTTAGAGGAATTAACAATAAAGTGGTTCAACCTTTGATTTTTTTCCCAGTTGCATGAAAATGTGAAAAGATAGTTCATAATTTATTTATTTCGTGACACTAATCAAAATTCCTTAAGAAAATCATTCTCTTGTTGCCTTATGCTTAGGGAAGAGGCCGAAGAGTTTTGGTAAAGGGCGCCAAACGCTTGGACACTAACCAATACAGCAATACTCACCATTTGTTTTATTTATGCGTCATTTGTTTTTATTGGTTAAAAACCTGTTAGCCTTGAGTCCTGAATTATTTTGTGAAGGGTAAGACGAAGTAATAGTTTTTTTTTTTTGATGAAAACGAAGTAATAGTTAACAATAAAGATAACTAGTAATATTTCTTAGCCAAAACAATGCTCAAGTGACTGATGAACTTCTCTTACTCTTACAGAGTACAAACGAAGCAAGCCATTAATCTCCGAAATTAATGTGATTAATTTTTTCTGACGAGGAAATGAAAACTAGGTTTGTTCTTAACATATACGGAGTACCAATCTAACTCATCTTTTCTGAAGATAGAGGAGAACTAATCATTACAATATGACAATGTCAATACGAGCAAAATATATATTTTTCAATCCCTGACGAATATTTTTATTTTTAAGTACTTGACTTAATGTTCAAAGAAATGAATCAAAGTGGATCGTTCCCTTGAAAAACATTATAACTAAAATCAAAATGGGTCATTAATTTGTCTATGTTTCTTATTGAAATATGCTAAGAGGGATGTTGCATATTGAAGAAATGGTCAATCACAAATTAACTTATTATGATATATTGATATGGATAACATATTAAAATATTTCCAGTGATCTTAATGTTATACTAAGAAAATTAACACGGTCTTCGTGGTTTACTAACAATGTGTCAGCTACATCCACTGAGGGAGCTCATTGATGTTACGGAGTTTAATATAGACATAGAACATGATATTTATGTCCATTTCCGATGGAGCTAAAGATTCATTTGTTCTTTTGGCTGTGGGATGTAATAGATTAAATTAAAATGACTCTTAAAATCTTTTCGTTTCCTTTCCATGAAGTAGCAGATGGTCGTCCCGTTATCGCTTTTAGGTCAATTGGAAACAACCTCTCCGCAATTGCAGGGGTAAGGTTGCGTACACCCGACCCTCCCTTACCCCGCTTCTTGCGGGAGCCTCTTGAAGGCAATGGGGTAAAGATAACGATGAATGATAGAACAGGACATTCCAACACGTACGTTACTTTGCCTTGCAGTAGGTTGTTTGACTTGTTGGGCACTAGCTGTTACAAATTTCCAATTATGGTTATGCCACATAACACATGGATCATTGTGAAAAAGCTGTCCTCTTGTATGCAAGATATGCTAGCTTATATATAAAGCATGAAAGGAATACACAAAGAATACACATACATTAGCAAAAATGTCCATGGAAAATGAGAATAGCAATGGAAACGACGAGCATTTGCATATAGCAATGTGTCCATGGTTTGCTTTTGGTCACATTACTTCTTTTCTCCATTTAGCCAACAAACTTGCTGAAAAGGGTCACAAGATCTCTTTCTTCCTCCCTACAAAAACCAAAAACAAGTTTGTCATTCACAACCACCACCCAAATCTCATCACTTTGATTCCAATCCAACTCCCGTCTGTGGATGGACTTCCTGTTGGAGCTGAAACAACTGCGGATGTTCCTGCTTCTTCTAGGCCTCTCATAATGACTGCCATGGACCAAACTCAGGATACAATTGAATCCCATCTTTGTACCCTTAAACCTGATTTCATCTTCTTTGACTTTGCTGACTGGGTTCCTAAAGTGGCCCGAAAACACCAAATTAAGTCATTGTTTTATTCCACAGTTTACTTAGTAACAGTTGCTTACTTGCTCCCTCAGCCAAGAAACCTACCTATCAACTGCTTCTCAGAGGAAGATTTGAAGCAGCCACCACCAGAGTTTCCTTTGCCTTCTATCAGGCTACGATCCCATGAAGCTCGTAGCCTTTCTAGTGCATCTAAAGCTGAGTTTGGAGGTGGTGGGATGTCATTGTTGGAAAGAGTTTCAGTAGCTTTCCGAGAGTGTGATGCTGTTTGTATCAAGACTTGTAGGGAGATGGAAGGGCCTTATTGTGACTTTGTTCAGAAGAACTATGGTAAGCCTGTGCTTCTTGCTGGGCCTGTGGTGCCAGAACTGCCTTCTGGTAAGCTTGATGAGTACTTCGAAGATTGGTTGCAGGGTTTTGGAAACGGTAGTGTGTTGTATTGTGCACTTGGGAGTGAATGTTTCCTTCAAAAACACCAGTTTCAAGAGATTGTTTTGGGACTTGAACTCACAGGTGCGTACGTGTACACCTTTCAACCTAATTAAACCATGTACTACCTATGTTCCTTAATGTTCTTTACGCTTACTATTTGCACAAACTCCAACGCAATATTTAACCACTTATATATCCAATTTCGTATGTGAAAAGATTGTAAAAAGTTAGATATTATAAAAATACATTACGAGACCAATCTAACAAGATCATACATGATAGCGTTTTGATGAATATGATAATGATAATTTATGGTCAAAGTTTTCATACTCTAGACACATATTTCAAGACATAAAGAACTTTCAGAAACGGAGGTAGTATATGACAGAGTCTTTACTGAAAATTGTTGTTGGTAAAATCTATTGAATGTATTTCCTTGCATTAGTATGATGAGAATAATAAATAATTGTATGATGATATAACTAATTTCAGGTATGCCCTTCTTGGCCGCCCTTAAGTTGCCTATAGAATGCTCCACACTCGAGTCAGCCTTACCTGAAGGGTTCACAGAAAGAACAAAAGGAAGAGGAATTGTTCACATTAGTTGGGTGCAACAACAACTGATCTTGCAACATCCTTCAGTGGGATGTTTCCTAACACATTGCGGGGCCGGATCCTTGTCAGAAGCTATGGTTAGCAACTGTCAAGTAGTGATGTTACCTCACGCAGTTGATCAATCCATCAATGCAAGAATGATGAGCCTTGACTTGAAACTCGGGGTGGAGATTGACAAGAGAGATGAAGACGGTTTCTTTACTCGTGAGGCGGTTTGTAAGGCAGTGGCGACAGTCATGGAGGTGGAGAATGAAGTGGGAAGAGAGGTTCGAGCTAACCATGCAAAATGGAAGGAGTTTTTGTTAAGAGAAGGACTTGAGGAATCCTACATCAGTGGGTTTATTCAGAGTCTAAAAGACCTTGCATAATCAGCTCGAATTTGACTAGTACCTAAATTCTAAAACTATTGTTTTAGGAATTGAATGGGTTTTCTTATTAAATAGTTTACATTGGAAAAGAATGCTTTCAATAAATGTTGTAATCTTTATACAACACAGAATAATCGTTACTTTTCTTCTTCTTCTCTCTGTTTTTCGATTCCCAATTTCTACTAATGGTGTCCAAGAATTATCAACTATGACTAAATTGGTTAATTAGTTTCTTTTTGGTTCGTCTTTTGCAGGGAATTTTCTCCTAACTCTTTGTAGTTGTGCATAGATTTGTGTTAATATTGTTAAAGAAGTACGTACTGAACAAAGTGGCAAAGTCTGGGTAAGAAACTAAGAATGTAGGGAAGTACGTTAGAATCTGTATTATACAAGATTGAAGTTTGAGTTGGATGCTGATCGATCTTCCTGATATTGACGCAATTTCCCCTAGTTATACTTATACATCATTTTCACTTCATTCCTTGGTTGGGAAATTGATTCTAAGTAAGTCATTCTTCAATCAAAAGACAAAAGCTGAAACTAATTTAGGCCGGAAACGGATGGAGTTGTTACAGACTTACAGAGTAACAAATGACAAGACGATACTATTGACTAGCTTTGATGAAACGTGTATTAGCATTTCAAGCAATCATTAAGTGTAACTAATCAAGCATGATTAAGGTGCTCATATTTTCCCCAGTTTCTCATGAAATGCGTTAATGATGATAATGATAGTTGTAACTTGTAGGCCAAAACAATCACATTAATCTTTTTTGTTATCACATCACATTGTCATTATTACTTTTGACTTTAAAATTTCATGAAATCAATTCAAATGGTTCATATATTAATTTGTTCATTTTTCCTTCTTTTTTTGTTTTTTTAATCAATAAAGAGGTATAGATGGATGTTTCAATTTGAATCATTTGATCAAGTAAAAATTCAGATTAATCATTTTCATGTTATAAGAGATGCAAGAAAAATAGGAAACAAACAATAAGGCACATGTAGTTCATTGAATAAGTGGAAAGGAAAAAAGAGAAAAAAAATACATAGACAGATCAAAGTTGTGACACCATGTTAGAGTTATGAAAAAGTTGGACTATATTGATGCTTATGTGGGAGAATTTATACTACCTTGGAATATTACAAAGTCAATAATAAGGAAAATTTAGCATAGCCAAGATTTTTGAATTTGGGTGTCTGCATTCTTGAATCATGGTGTCGTTAATAAAACAATTATTAAATCCGTATTAAATACCTTTCTAATAGATATAAGGTATAAACATTTATTTTTTTTACAAAATTGGATGGGCTCCGCAACTGGTACTCATAAGAGCTGCATAAACTAATACTTTGAGGAGGTGTTCTGTTCACCTTAAAAAAAATAAGTTTCAGGTCCAATTAATTCAAATAAGTTTAGATAAGTTCACATAAATTTCCAATAATTTCAATAATAATAATAATAATAATAATAATAATAATAAAAAAACGCCAATCCTCTCGATTTGGCGATTAGGGCAAGGGTTAGCAACGGCCAAGGAGTCAGCAACGGCCAATCACCGGCCAGTCAGCAACGGCGAGTCACCGGCCAGTCAGCAACGGCGAGTCACCGGCCAAGGGTCGACTCTCGCAGGGCGTTTTTCAGGCATAGCATTCGGCGGTTGTTCGTCAGGTCTTTTTGTTGATTCGACGGTCTTTTTGTTGCGTCTGGTGGCTCAACGACTCTTTGTTCTTCCTCCGGCGGGTCTGAGTTGTCTCGTCGGCGCAAATCCTCGCAGTTTTGGCTTTTGGTTCGACGTGGTGGTGGTGGTTCGCTGCTGGTGGCGTTTGCATGGTATTTGCGTGGTTTTTGCAGGGGTTTAATTTTGCCGGGGTTATTTTGCGTGGGTTTGTGATGATTTGAAGGATCTTGGGGCTTCGGTGGCTCAACGTGCAACATTTGCAGGGTTACGCATTCTACGTTCTCTGTTACATCGTGGGATTTTGTGGTGGTTTCGGTGACGGTTTTGTGACTTCAGTTGGGGTTTCGTGGTGGTTCCAGTGACGGTATTGTGGCTTCGGTTGCGGCATTATTTCGCTGAAGCGTGGTTTTATTGCTACGTTCTTGTTTGCGGCAGCGGTTGTGGCATTGCTTCAGGGGTTTCAGGCAATGTGTGTAGTTGTTCGTGTGTGTTGCAAGCTTTGTGGGCGCAGTGTTGTTGCGGGTTGTTGGTGGGTTGATGGTGCTGCGAGTTCGTGTGGTATTGCTGGCTTTGTGTAGTGTTGGTCTTGTTGAGGTGTGTGATATTTCGTAGGCAAGTGTGCATTTCCACGGTTGAAGTGCTTTGATATGGCGGCTTCCGTGGAGAAGTTTCATTGCCCTTTTGTGGGTCTTAGCGGGTGCCAGGATGGAGGTGGGCGTGGTTTGGTGAGGAGTTCTCTGATCACTCACTTACGGGATCGTCATTGTTGCACTGGAGTGCGGGATGTAACCCATCATTCCCTTACCACCGATTTGCAGGTTTTTTCTACGGCTGAGGTGACCTTTCGTCGTATGGGAATTTGGCTATGTGGAGGTTGTTTCAAGACACATACTCATCGTACTAGGTGTCGACATGGCAGTGGTTCTAGTACTATTTTTGTGGACCCACCTAATTCTGGGGATGGTATTATTCGTTTTATTCTCTACGGTATTCAAAAACCGCAAGCTCCTACTTCCGAGCTTTCTACTTCTGATGCGCCTCGAGAACATCCTTTTTCTTTTGATGTTGCTCTTCTAGACACTTTATTGTCTAAGCGGTTGCGTTCTGTGAAATCCATCCCTCCCAAACGTCGTTTGGTTTTTCGCGAGTTCTAAAAGGGGCGCTCGATAAGGTGATTTGCAGGTCAGATGACATCGCTTGTTGGGTTCAGTTGCTCGTGTTACCTCTTTGTGTCCTCAAGACTTTTTCTCCGCGAAGCAATCGTGAGTGTTCCTCTGGTGTTAGGCGGCGACGACAGGAGGAGAGTATCACCTCTGCTATTCGTTCTTGGGGTGAGCCTGGTGGTTCTGAGCAACTTGTCATAGACACATTGGCTAGCGTGTCTCCATTGGATGTTGACGAAGACCAAGATTTGGCGGAGCGTAATATTAAGCAATGCAAGAGAAAGATTTCTGACGGTCACTACACTGCTGCTGTTAGAGTTCTTTCGTCCTCAGGTCTTGCCCCTTACAGTGACGCTACTCTTGCAGATTTGCAAGCAAAACACCCTTCCTTTCCGGTCCCTACCTTACCGGATATCCCTGTTGATCACCACGTTACTGCTTCCTCCGCTGTTGTGTTGGAGCAGATTAGGGGCTTTCCGCGTGGTACTTCGTGCGGTAGAGATGGCTTGCGTGCTCAACACCTTTTGGATTGCTTGGGTGGTGCTGCTGTAGCTGTTTCTGATGAGTTGGTGGATGCTATTACTCAGGTAGTTAATCTCTTTCTTGCTGGAAAGTGTCCTCGTGAGCTTGGAGGATATATTGCTAGTGCTCCTCTTACGCCACTTGTTAAGCCTGGTGGTGGTATTCGGCCTATTGCTGTGGGCACTATTTGGAGGCGCCTTGTTTTTAAGGTCGGAGCTGCTATGATTGGTCCGCGTTTAGGAAACTACTTAGGAGGGCTTCTGTTTGGAGTTGGGGTTCCAGCAGGTGGTGAGGCCATTCTCCATGCTGTCAATCGTTTGGTTGAGGCTCAAGGGGCTGATGTTGGCCTCTCTATGTTATTGGTGGATTTTCAGAATGTGTTCAATTTAGTTGATCGATCGGCTTTGTTGCGTGAGGTTCGGCTACATTGTCCTGCTCTTTCGCGTTGGGTGGAATTCTGCTACTCTTCTCCAGCGCGGTTGTATTATGGGGAGCATACCTTGTGGTCTTGTCAAGGTGTGTAGCAAGGGAATCCTCTCGGCCCTTTGCTTTTTTCTCTGGTTCTACATCCATTGGTGTGTCGAATCAGAGACTCTTTTGATCTATCTCTTCAGGCTTGGTACTTGGACGATGGCACTATCGTTTGTGACACTTTGGTGGTTGGAAAGGTCTTGGAGTTGATTTTGGAGGAGGGTCCTCATTTAGGTCTCCATGTTAATGTTGAGAAGACAGAGGTTTTCTGGCCTTCGGAGGACCCACGCAGTCGTCTAGAAGGTGTCTTTCCTACGGATATTGCTCGTCCTGCGCTTGGTGTTAAGTTGCTTGGTGGTCCAGTCAGTACGGATTCCTCTTTTTGTAAGGAGTTGGTTTCGCAGCGTGTGTCGAAGACTGTTGTGTTGATAGAGGCTGTAGCTAAGATTAATGATCCCCAGTGTGAGTTGTTGCTTCTTCGTGCGTGTACTGGAGTTTCTAAACGCTACTTTGCTATGCGCACTTGTCCGCCTCATCTTTTCGAAGCGGCCCAATTATCTTTTGATGTGGCTCTTCGGGCTTCTTTAGAGCGTATCGTGACTGCTTCGGGACCTGGGTTCGGTGACTGGCAATGGCGTCTTGCCACCTTGCCTTATTCTTATGGAGGATTGGGTGGTTATTTAGCTGGTGATGTTCGGCATTATGCTTTTCTTGCATCCCGTTTGCAGTCTTCTGGTTTGCAGGATTCGCTTCTTCGGCTTTCAGGTGTTGATGGTCCGGGACCGGCCTTTGATGATGCTCTTGGTCTTTTCAATAGGATCGTGGAGACCGACCTTATGAGTAGCCCTAGTGAGATCGCTGCCCCCACACTCATGAAGAAATTGGCAGACATATATTTCACGAAGGTTACTGCTGATGCGGAATCCGCCTACTCCTTATCTTCACGTATTGTTGCCCTATGGAAATCACAGCAGGGGGATCACTCCTCAGCTTGGTTGCGGGCAGTCCCCATCTCGGGTTTAGGCCAGACTATGAACGGTAAGACTTATTGTTCGGTTCTTTGCTATCGGTTGGGTATTCCGTTGTTCTCTGATTCGACGCCGTGTTCTGCTTGCTCTCGGGTTTTCGATGGGGACATTTATGGGGATCATGCCGTGTCTTGTGCTGGGATTGTGGGTATCAAACATCGACATAATGTTGTTCGTGATACCCTTTTGGATATTTGCTATCGGTCGGGGATTTCTGCTCGCAAGGAGGTTGATGTTGGGATGACTTGTGAGAGTGATGGAGCTCTTCGTCCTGCAGATATATTGCTTTATTCATGGGATGGCGGTCTAGATGTGTGTGTTGACTTGACTGGGTCTTCCCCTATGACGCAATCTGGGTTGTCAGGCTTCGTTCCGGGTCGGGTTGTGGCGGTTGCAGTGCAGCGGAAACAGGATAAGTATGCGGCACGTTGTAGGGCTTTGGGTTACGGTTTCTTTCCTTTTTCCTTCTCTTCTTTTGGGGAATTAGAGAAAGGGGTTGTTTCTTTGCTGAAGCGGGTCCAGACGTACTCCAGGGCTCAGGACATTGGGGCACGGGCAGCTGCCCACATTTTCAGCAGGATCGGGTTCGCCATAGCTAGAGGAGTGGGGGCCCAGATTGTATCTCGGCTCCCCTCCAACTTCTTGTAGTTCACTTGATCTTTGTAGCTTGTTAAGCTTGTAACGTTTTGGTGTTTTCCCATAATAATAATAATAATAATAAATCACACGTTTTCTCTCTACTAGGGAGATTAGGGCACGATGGTGTTCCACGTCAGCTTCACTGGCGACAGTTAGGCGGTGGTTCCACGGCAGTTTACCGGCGGTTCAGCGGCAGTTTACTGGCGGTCCCACGGCGGTTAGTGGTGCAGTTTACTGGCAGTTTTTGGTGCAGTTTATCGACGTATCACAGGGGGTTTGTTTGAGGTCTGTTTCTCGGCAATTCCGGTCTGTTTCAGGGGTTCAGGCGAAGGTTTAGAGGCGGTAGTAGGGGTTGTCCATTTCCGGCAACAGGGATACAAATTCCGGCGAGTTTGAAGCTGCGAATTCATTGCGGTGTGTCGGTTGCGAATTGGTTGCGGGGTGTTGGTTGCGAATTGGTTGAGGTGGTTTGCGGTGTGTTGTTGTTGTTTCCGGTGTTGGTTGAGGTGATTTCCGGTGTGTTGTTTACGTTGTTGTTATTTCCGGTGAATTGGTTGTGGTTGAGGTGGTTTCTTTGCGGTGTTTGGTGTTGTTTTCGGTGTTGTTTGCGGTGTGTGGAAGGTTGTTTGTGGTGTTTGTTTGCGGTGCGCCATTGGTGGTTGTGTACTTTACCCAGGTTACTCCACAGCCACCACATCGTGGCATAGCTGCTGCCACACCGTGAGTACCAACGAAGTTAGCTACTGCTCCCGTATCATCGTGGAAACCTCATAGCACAAAGTAAGTAGCTTTAAGTGATGTTTGGTGTTGTTTGGTTTTGTTACAGTAAGTTACTTTGATAGTGGATTTTGTTGTTTGGTGCTGAGATTGGAGTTGTTGGATTGTTATTAGTGTTAGGTTATGATACATATGAATAAACATAAATCATGCGGAAAAACCATAACGCCAAGAAACATATTATTTACACATAATCATTTAGCATAATTCAGATGCATACACTTTGTAGCGTGCCCTCCCTAGCTGCGCCGGAACCGAACAAGAACAAGTCTTTAGGACTCCAAGTGTCGTCCCTCCGTAGATAGTCCACAACACGTCCGGATCCGCCTTAAGATTGACCAACTAGAATCGCCCTTAAGGTACTATATATTTTCGGCTAATAGGGCAAGAATATGGCTGATTTTTCTACTTAAAAGTCTTAGCTTTTTATTGTTTGAATACTTGAAATTGTATCTTATAAATTGTGACCCTAGGCACCTATTTATAGAGTTATGGAAAAGGACTTGGAATCCTATTAGGATACTAATTATTTAATTATAATCCTACTAGGACTCTAATTAAATAAACTAAATCTTTTAGGATTAGATTTAATCATATGACGAATCCCGGTAGCCTTAGGATTCGAGTAACACACTTCGAGTGATACGCTAGCACCGCACGCAGGCCTTACGGCCCACGCACAGCGCCAGCCCACTCGTCGCAGCCCATGTCGCATCTCCGCGCGCGCGCCAAGGCCAAGGCCGCGCACGCAACAACTCATGGTCTCCAATCCATGTTGCCATTTCAAGACACGATGCTCTATAGCTCGTCCTTGCCAATGGTTAACTCCAAAAGGGATCTTGCTTGATCCTTTGCCAGTGTTTATGCGTGTAGCATCAACTATTTAGCATATCCTTATTTCCTTGAATCAAGAACTATTCTTATGTACCTTTTCAAGTACCATAAGTTTTTCTTGATCTCAATCTAGTTGATCTTCTCTTAGATCAATAGAGATTGGTATATGTTCGTTATGCCTATAGCCATACGATACGTTTTTGGCGATCCTCATATTATATCATACATGATAAATTCTTTTGCAGAATAATTCCCAATTGAATTCTATTCATGTAACTTTAGCTCATTCTAGTTTCAGTAGACACTGAATCCAGCTAAATTTGTTGACATATAATATAGGTTTAAGAATCTCACTTGGATCCTTTGATGTTTAACTTAGTAAATGCTTATACATAGTTCAAACATTCATTACTTAGATTTATTCATATGGGTCGAATATCTCCAATGGAGTCTTTCGTGTTTGAATTAGTAAATGCCATTACTTAATCTAAAACAATATTATAAGATCTTAAATAGATCTTAATTCCCAGTATGTACTAAGTTTCTCCGTGGTCCATCATTGATGAATAATTTCAAATCTAAGTCATTAGCATTTGAATGTTATTTCACAATAGAGAGATATGTCTGTGATACACATAGGACCAATTAAGTTTTACGTACTCCCACTAAACTTCTTATATATCTATAAGAGTCATGTACATTTTATGAAACTAAAATACTTATTAGATTCACTAAAATACATTTCTAATTCCCAATTGCTTGCTTAAATCTGTACTTAGATTTCATAAGCTAGCTTTCCTTTTTAGTATTTATTTGGATCCACAAATCCTATGACATACCATGTACATCGTTTCTTCCAACATTTGATTGAGGAATTCGTTTTTGTCATCCAATTGCCATATGTACCAATATGCAATCATTGCTTGAATTATAGACTTCAGCATTACGATTATGCATGAGGTTTCAACACAATCCATGCCGTGAATTTGCTTGTAACCTTTAGCAACTAATCTAGATTTGTGTGTGAACACAATTCCACGTTTGATGGTTTTTATCCTTAAAACCAATTTGCAACCAATAGGTGTTAACCCATTCTTGCAAATCAACAAAATTTCAATTTTGTCATAAAAACATTGGTTATGTTTTATGGCCTTTAACCATCTAAAACATTTGAGTCTATATATGGCCTTCAACTATTTTAGGGAATCTAGGTTTCGTCATAGTTTTCTTACAAGTCACAAACTTATTAATCTACATGATAATAGTTTGACTGCAAGTTGTAGGTTTCTTCACTATCTAATAGAAGAATCTCATAGCTTCATTGACCCGAACTCTATGTTTCTTCACTATCTAATAGAAGAATCTCATAGTTTCAGTGACTTGAACTCTATGCCTACTTGGGTATAGAACATCAAACAATAGAATATCAACAACCACTTGAAAGTCCTTTGAATATTCTGTTCTCCTTGAAGCACTTGTAAAGTCTTCTAAGAGATGTCTATTCTTTAAAGCCACTTCTAAAGTCCTTAAAGAATAAGTTCGGATGTTCTGAAGCACTTCGAAAATCCTCCGGAATGTCCGTTTATATTTGTTGTTCGCCTCGAAGACTTTCGAGGTCTATTTTCTCCCACTTGTCATTTTGGAAACGAATCCCCAAAAGGACATTATTTCGAGCAAACAAACATTATGTTCTCAAAAATTCGTGGTAGAAACAATACCCTTGTGTCTCATTTGAATAAATCACAATGAAACATATATCTAGACTTGGGCCTTAGTTTGTCGAATAACAAACACTAAGCTCTCACTGAGTTTAGCAACTCTTTAGATATATATTATCGAAAAGATACTCTGAAATTACTTTTCAGTAGCTTTGACGAATTTGGTTTAGTTTGGTGGTAGTTGAGCATTTTGTTTAGAAATTATAGGAAAAATCTTTATGAATCATCATTGATCGAATCAAGTACCAATTGACTTCGATAATTTCAACGTAGATATGCCATATCTTATGGAGCTAGATTGTGAAATTACAACACACAATCATTTATGATCATATTTGGTCTTAAAGTAATCATCGTCATGATCTAACCTAGATCTTTATGATTTCTTGCCATGCGGATTTTATACCTTTGAATCTTTGAACTAGCCAAACGGATTCAAACTTATATCACATTGAGTAAATAAACCAATATTCACTCAAATCTAGGTGATATAATAAATTCATAAAATATTTCTTTAGCTTTAAACTCTATTGTCTAGGCGTTCTAACAATAGTTCATATCTTTTGTGACTTTCAACAAATAAGACTAGCTTGTCTTGAATGATCTAGAAATCAATCAACTTTCAAAAGTCCATCAAAATAGAGCTTTTGAATGTTAACTTGTTGTTATGGTCTAAGCAACAATGCCAAAGATTAGTGGAACTCAAATCAAGGGGTTGATTTGAACCTAGTAAAGTTTTTAAAGAGTTGTTTGTTTTTAATCAAGCATATTGACTCAAACCGTAAATGACCATTTCATTTAAATAAACAAACAAACATTGTTTTTGTTCTTCTGAATGTGAGTCTTTCTGTGTTTGAAGCAGAAATTTAGGTATGCTGATTGTGGAACAAAATAGCCATTAAGTTCCAGCCTTTGAAAGGACTTAAAACAAACTAGATGACCCTACAACTATGTAGCATTGCCATGCTTCATTTCCCACTTGTAAGCCATTAGTGTAGCCTAGCTTCCATTGTTTGAGTTATTACCGAAGTAAGAACGTCAAGCGGTATATGATACCAAGGAAGTTCGATTGCTAGGTCACTTCTCTTTAAAAATAAACTTATAGGTAGAAACGGAATTGAAAATTCCTTTCATTTGTTCCTTTGTTTTCCTATTTCTTGTACCCTTTCTAAGAGCGTTAAGAATTGAATTCTCTAGTGTTGACTTTTATACTTTGTTTAGACATGTCCAATGTCACTCCAATAAAGTTCTTACCATTTATGTTGAATATTCTGTTCAACTAGATGATCTTACCAGGAGCTTCTAAAGTTCTCTAAGCATCGATCTATTCGAATGTCTAGGGACTAGACTCATTCGAGAATTAAATGGGAAAAAGATTTTAGGTTGTTAACCATTGGTAAAGCTGAGCGTTTAAACTCAATGCTTTATGATCTCAAAACTACATTGTCTTTTGAATTCACAAGCACCAATCGGTTCGCCATTCGACTTTGATACTCGAAAACAACCATAAAAGTCGCTAAAAGAAACGTACATTTTAAATTGCTCATTTTCTCTCATTTCCGTGCATCGTTCTTGGATTCACTACCAATCGAGGAAATTTACTGTTACCTTTCTAAAAGGATTTACTGTAGTGCAAGATATTTAATTATAAACAATAATTAAAACATAAATTGAAGCATGCAAAGTCTAAACATTTATCATGAGTAATAACTTGAAAATTAAAGCAATCATGCAATTTAAACAAGTCATTGGCATTTTATTCAAATTTATTGTTCCGGCAGGTGTGAATAAAATGATTCCAAAACCTTAAAAACCATTGAAGAATTAAGCACATTATGTATTTTGACTCAATTATAAAATATTTTAGGTAAGCAAAAGCCTTTTGCTAATAGTCTAGAAACTACTCTTGGTTAATAGGTACGTCTAAGAACTTATTAGGTAAACCTATCGAATTTGCCACGACATAAAAGGACTCCTTACTTATATCGTTGAGTTTCACCAAAACTAACATGTACTTACAATTATTTGTGTACCTTACCCCTTTAGGATCAATAAGTAACACCTCGCTGAGCGTAAAAATATTACTAGATTGATGTAAAGGTTATCCAAGTAAGTGTTATTTTGGCATGGCACCTTTTAACTCAATTTTTAAGTTTGGAACTTAAGGCTCTTACTATGTTGGTTAGATTTTAAGTGAACTAAAATCCTTAATAATGCAACATAATCAAGCTTCAATCTCATGCATATTTAAGATATATTTAAAAGAAATAAATAACTTAAAGCATGCATAAGATAAATGTGATCTAGTATGGCCCGACTTCATCTTGAAGCTTCAACTTCAAAGTCGGTCTTGAAAATGGATTGGAAACTTCGTCTTGAATTTCACCGTGGGAGGCGCCATTTTCTTCAAATAGGATCAGCTATTATTAAACTAATTACAACTATTTGATGGTACGCATACCATATTTGAATTGAAAAAACAAATTTGGTGCATTAGACCAATTACATTCAAATTAATGGTACGCAGACCATATTTTCTATCCTATTTGGGCCATACTAGTCACTTCATAACCCGCAAAACAGTACATACACTAGTAGAAAAAACCCTTATTGCAGCGGGCTTTTAGACCCCTATTGCAGCGTACATCGTATGCTGCAACTGGGGGGCCTGCAACAAGTATTAACTTGTTGCAGCGTACAATGTACGCTGCGAAAAGTACTTTTTTGCAGCGTACATTTGCATGTAAGCTGCAACAAGTCGCAAAATTGTGGCAAAAATATGGGTCTTTTGCAGCGTACAAATTCATGTACGCTGCAAAAGACCCCACTTGTTGCAGGGTACATCTATTTGTACGCTGCAACAAGTCTGAAATTTTGCCAAATTTTTCACCCTTGTTGCAGCGTACATATATATATGTACGCTGCAACAAAGCACTTTTGGCGGGAAAATTTTAGTTTTATTTTAGTTTTGTCTAGGGATACCTAGAGTGCCTTGCACCAAATATAGAAACCTGTCACAACAATAATAGAATATCGCAACCTGTATAACAAATATAAAAACAATAACTGGTGTTTTGTATATATATCCCAAAACCAAAGTGCACGTACCATATATATACATTTAAATAAATATATGTACGTTCCAATTTCAACATAAGCATACATTTCAACATAAAAAATTGTTCTATAACATCTAAACCAACTCGATCAAGCGCCCTCAGATCAATAATAAATACATGCTGGTATAAAACTTAGCCCATTGCTCACGAACCACATCATTTTCCTCACTAGCATAAGGCGCAGTCTTCGGAGAATAGACCTTTACAAAAAAAAAATTTTGATGGGAGCATTAGATCGATTAAATGCAAATGAAATGTCACATTTTAACATTCAAGAAACTAATGACAATGTACTAATAGTCTAGAATACGAATCAATTAAGAGTAAGAAAAATTAATTGATTACCTATAACGACCCAAAGTTGGGAGCGGAAATGTCATTTTAGCTCTAAATATGACCTATAACGACCCAACGAGCCTTAAATGTGTATAAATAGGTTCGAATGAGTTTTAGAAAGTTAAAACTATGCATATTAGTCATGTAATAAGAATCAAATGTTTCCTTAGGTTTTTTAGTTCAAAGTTGGGAGCGGAAATGTCATTAGCCTAAATATGACCTATAAGTCTATAACGACCCAATGATCTTTAAATGTGCATAAATAGATTCAAATAAGTTTTAGAAAGTTAAAACTATGCATATTAGTCATGTCATAAGAATCAAATGAGTCCTTATGTTCTTTAGTTCAAAGTTGGGAGCATAAATGTCATTTTAGCCTAAATATGACCTATAACGACCCAATGAGCCTTAAATGTGCATAATAGATTCGAATGAGTTTTAGAAAGTTAAATCTATGCATTTTAGTCATGTAATAAGAATCAAATGTATCCTTAGGTTCTTTAGTTCAAAGTTGGGAGCGGAAATATCATTTTAGCTCTAAATATGACCTATAACGATCCAGTGAGTCTTAAATGTGCATAAATAGATTGCAATGAGTTTTAGAGAGTTAAAACTATGCATATTAATCATGTAATAAGAATCAAATGAGTCCTTATGTTCTTTAGTTCAAAGTTGGGAGCGGAAATGTCATTTTAGCTCTAAATATGACCTATAACGACCCAATGACCCTTAAATGTGCATAAATACATTCGAATTAGTTTTAGAAAGTTAAAACTATGCATATTAGTCATGTAATAAGAATCAAACGATTCCTTAGGTTCTTTAGTTCAAAGTTGGGAGCGGAAATGTCATTTTAGCCTAAATATGACCTATAACGACCCAATGATCTTGAAATGTGCATAAATAGATTCGAATAAGTTTTAGAAAGTTAAAACTATGCATATTAATCATGTAATAATAATCAAATGATTCCTTATGTTCTTTAGTTCAAAGTTGGGAGCGGAAATGTCATTTTAGCTCTAAATAAGACCTGTAACGACCCAATGACCCTTAAATGTGCATAAATAGATTCGAATGAGTTTTAAAAAGTTAAAACTATGTATATTAGTCATGTAATAAGAATTAAATGAGTCCTTAGGTTCTTTAGTTCAAAGTTGGGAGCAGAAATGTCATTTTAGCCTAAATATGACCTATAACGACCCAATGACCCTTAAATGTGAATAAATAGATTCGAATGAGTTTTAGAAAGTTAAAACTATGCATATTAGTCATGTAATAAGAATCAAATGAGTCCTTAGGTTTTTTAGTTCAAAGTTTGGAGCGGAAATGTCATTTAAGTCAATTAAGTTAGTGCCCAACAATTTACGTAGTATTCCATTAGTTTATATATATATATATATATATATATATTTTCTGAATTTCCGATGTTAGATTTTAAATTTGGGAGGAGCAGCCCTATATAATTAAATTACAACATATCAAAATGTACTAAATCTTACCAAATACAAGTTACACTAATATAACTAACATTAATATATCAACAATTATGTTGCAAAACATTGTGCAATAAGGTACAAAGTTGTACAGTACGTGCCAATCATTAATTCCAAATACACATGTCAATTAAGACATCACAAACAAATATTGCTAGCTCATTTCCATTCCATCAGTTCATATACTAATCACATTGATAAATTTATGCAATATTTAATATTATGTTGATAAGACTTTTCTTCAATCAATTTCAAATTCGTTACATCTTAAATAAACAACTTGCATTCCATTTTATTTTATTTTATTGTATTGACTATCATTTTATCACATTTCAATTCCCTTGTAGGAGATCAATACGTGTAGTAGATCAGCACTAGTGCAGCAGCAGCAGATCAGCATGTAGGCAGCGGATCAGTGCGGCATCAGCAGCACCGATCAGTGCAGCGGCAGCAGCAGAACTGATCAATGCAGCAGCACAAATCAGTACAGATCAGTGCATCCCTGTGCATCTTGGTGTGCCTTGTTCCTTTTAAAACTAAGATAGGTTTTCCAAAAGAAACCTAAACTAAGTTTTGATCGTGCCACAACTCTACTGAAGGTCGTTGGGCAGTGCTTTGAAGCAACTTTTAAAGGTTAATTAAGATAGCTGTTAAAAATGACCGAGCCAGCAAACATTTCAGTAGCTCGCAAAAATGTCTTCCAATAACAGACCCAGAATGAGAAACAAGAAAGATTTATGACTCACTCATCTATAATACACCTCTACAAGATAGGTTTGGGAGAGGTATCTTAAAAGACAAACCCTGATTAACTTCCTACATTCCTAAACAATCAAGACTCAAGAATAGGAGAGGTAATTGGACGAGGCAGAAAAGGTTAAGCTCAAAGTATCACCCTCCACATTGATGGAGTACTCTTTGATAAGGTAAAGGAGTTTATATGACTGCAAATTTGAGAGATCACTAATCATCTTAAGTTTGGACTGAGTGACTTATCAAGAGTAGCAGTAATAAAGCTTGGACCTAATGAAGGCTGTGAGAGTGTGAACTACTGAAATCACCTAGGTACCTTAGGGCATAAAGGCTATGCATTTCATTAGGATTCAGCTTATAGATATCAAACCATCAAATAGCCGAATCATAATGACATCTGTTACTCATAATTTTTTGCTAAGTTTGTAACAGCACATTCAAAAGTCATATTTATTAGCATCTTCTGGCGAAAATGTCATTTTAGCCTAAATATGACCTATAACGATCCAATGATCCTTAAATGTGCATAAATCGATTGGAACGAGTATTAAAAACTTAAAATTAAGCATATTGATCATGTAATACGTTTGAAATGAGTCCTTAGGTTATTTAGTTCAAAATTGGGAGCAAAACTGCTTTATTTTAGCATAAATATGACCTATAACGACCAAACAAGTCTCAAATGTGCATAAATAGATTGGATTGAGTCTTGGAAACTTAAAACTAATCTTATGAATCATGTAATAAGTTTGAAATGAGTTCTTAAGTTCGTTAGTACAAAGTTGTGAGCGAAAATGTCATTTTAGCTTAAATATGACCAATAACGGCCAAACAACTCTCGAATGTGCAAAAATAGATTGGATTGAGTCTTGAAAAGTTAAAAATAATCATATGAATCATGTAGTAAGTTTGAAATGAGTTTTTAGGTTCGTTAGTTCAAAGTTGGGAGCGAATATGTCATATTAGCCTAAATATGACCTATAATGGTCAAACAAGTCTCAAATGTGCATAAATAGATTGGATTGAGTCTTGGAAAGTTAAAACTAATCATATGAATCATGTAGTAAGTTTGAAATGAGTTCTTAGGTTCGTTAGTTCAAAGTTGGGAGCGAAAATGCCTCATTTTAGCCTAAATATGACCTATAACGACCAAACAAGTCTCAAATGTGCATAAAGCGATTGGATTGAGTCTTGAAAACTTACAATAATCATATTAATCATGTAATAAGTTGGAAGTGAGTCCTTAGGTTCGTTAGTTCAAAGTTGTGAGCGAAAATGTCATTTTATCCTAAATATGACCTATAATGGCCAAACAAGTCTCAAATGTGCATAAATAGATTGGATTGAGTCTTGGAAAGTTAAAACTAATCATATGAATCATGTAGTAAGTTTGAAATGAGTTCTTAAGTTCGTTAGTTCAAAGTTGGGAGCGAAAATGTCATTTTAGCCTAAATATGACCTATAACGATCCAATGATCCTTAAATGTGCATAAATCGATTGGAATGAGTATTGAAAACTTAAAACTAAGCATATTAATCATGTAATAAGTTTGAAATGAGTCCTTAGGTTATTTAGTTCAAAATTGGGAACGAAAGTCCTTAGGTTCTTAGGTGGCCTGAAGTATAAGATTAATTAGCTCATATGTTTCAGTTATGTACTTCACTTTAATAGCTTCATATTGTTTTTCACTTTTTTGTTCTTCTATAAATAGCGCTTATGAGCAGTACGGACGCAGGATCAGAACATAAGAGCAACTATCTATTTCAGAACATAATCTCTTAATTTATGTTGATACTTCTATTAAGCTCAGATGTATTACCGTGAAACATTTCTGAATCTTAAGCTGTATTAGGTGTTTGAGAATAAGAGCTAGAATGTGCTTGAATCAGAAACTCTGAAAAGAAATAGTGCTTTGAAGTGGTATAGTTAAGAATAAAAACCTTTATTTAGCAGTGCGTCATTTCAGAAACATAGATGATTTGTTCAACTCCGAAATAAAGCAGTACTTGAGCAGCCTCCATAATTGCCCGATTATTGTAGCTAGAAATCAAAATCCAAAGTAAATCAGAAACAATTAACAAACCACATAATATACACACTGGATGTAATAGAGAAGGTTATTATTAAGAGTAGTATACCGCATAAGTTAGTACCCTACAAGAACAATGTTAAACACAAGAATATAATACCTGAGATGCATTCAACTCTGGAAGACCTGGAGCGCCAAATCGACGAGGCAAAGTATTTCAAACCACCTGCATCTCGACTTCATGTCCCATCAAATGGTGATAAATATACCTGTACCAATTCACAGACTTAAAATATCAAGCAACAAAGTGAAGGAAAATTTGGTAATATTAATCCAACCTTTGACCGATTTTCTTTTATTAAGCCCACCTACGACATATTTTTTAATAATCCCACCTTTATTACCCAACAACTTTTATTGGGCCCAACAGGTCATAAAACTGTTGTAAGCGGCATTATTTCTCTACATGGCAGTACTCTCTCTCGATATATTCAGTCATCATCATCAATTCATCACCATCTCGTTGACTTTTTCACCGATTACCGGCCACTTAAGCCCAATAAAAGTCGTCGGGTAGTAAAGGTGGGATTATTAAAAAATATGTCGTAGGTGGGATTAATAAAAGAAAATCGGCCAAAGGTTGGATTAATATTACCAAATTTTCCCAAAGTGAAAAGGAATACATTTCTTATAATTGCATGGAAATGCTGACATAAAGAGATGTCAAAGAATAACTAGTATTTTATAAATTACGACAACTATCAATACATCTTGTTCTCAAAAATCTAACACTGTAGTTGACAATAAAATCATGTAAATATGGGATAATCAAACTATAAAAGCAAAAAATTAAACAGGAGGGGCAAAAATTGCGTAAAAATCTAATCACAGGGCGATTTAAGGTCTACTTGAAATCTAAATCTCACATTATATATGAAGTATATATCTTTTAAAATCCCTCAAAGTTCATCTCATGTAATTGTTCCACTGTGAGTGGGGCAAAATTTCAGCAGCTCTAGAGTATACGACGACTATACTCGGCGAAGGTAGCACACAAGTCATGTATGACTAGTTTAGGTTAGTCCTAGCATTGTTGTAATCTTGTCCAAGCTAAGGTATGTAGTTTACCAGAGTGTGGCCTCCTGAAAGCGCGACAATATCCTTGTCAGAAAGCCCCATTCTGTAAAAGATTTCTCTCAAATGTCCGGCACCTGCAACCCATTTTATGCTGTTAGTAACATGTACTACTAAACTGTCATATTACTGATGAGAGGGTAGAATACGTACGTACCTTGATTTGCATCAGGAAGGCGTCCTTCATCAGGAGAATCTGCGCAATCCTGGTATAACATCGATGATCAGGTACTATTGTTACAATAACGAACAAGAATATAACAATCATGAATGTATAGGAAGCACAAACCATTCTTCCTGGAACAAAGTCGATGGTTGGCCCTCCTGTGACTTCAACCGCAACAACCCCAGCAAGCTGAAATTAAGAAACAAGGGATCGATGCTTGAGAATTAATGACCTAGAAAGGATGCAGTTTGAATCATATAACTAGGAAATTCACCTAATAATCTTTGGGTGATTAGCCTTAACCTCTTTTGAAATCAGCGACCAAAATAGTTCAATTACTGCTACTAGAAATTATTATGCACAATTAATCAGTTTTAGCCCACCACAAAGTTCAACAACAATCTTGAGGCCACTGCTGGCTTTGTAAACCTTATCAAAATAGTTCAACATTTGTTTTAGTTCACATGATTAGCCTTAACCTCTTTTGAGATCAGCGACCAAAATAGTTCAATTACTGCTACTAGAAATTATTATGCACAATTAATCAGTTTTAGCTCACCACAAAGTTCAATTCGTTTTTAGCAATTCACATGATAATTTTTTTATGCTGGAAAGTGTAAACCTTATCATGTGAATTGCTAAAAACGAATTGAACAACAGCCAAAAAAAATCAAAAAAAAAATATAAATTGAACAAAACCCTAATCTGAAAACGAAAATACAGCTAGGAAGATAATTACTTACTGGTTGTGGCGAGGAGAGTAACGGCCGAGCAAGCACCGGAACCAGGACGCGACGGGGGGACGCTGAACCCCCGGCCGACCAAGCTGACCGAGTTTTCAGCAATTGAAAAGTCACCCATCGGAGAGGACAACGACGGGGGAGATGAGGCGAGAACAGACACCCACCGGAGTGGACAGCGACGCAGGGCCGAGCAAGGGCGGATTTCGACGGCGACGCAGGGCCGAACAAGGGTTGGAGTTCGACGGCGACGGCAAAAAATTGGGAGATGTTTGGAGAGTTGGAGTTGAGCGCGAGGAAATGAGTTCTAAAATTTTGAGATATTTTGGAGTATTTTGAATTGCAGTATTTTGAAACACGGAGCCCGCAACAAATTTTGAGAAATGAGCTAATGTATTTTGAAACACGGATCAGGACCTGTTGCAGGGTACAATAGCATGTACGCTGCAACAGAGTCTGTATATTGCTGCGGGCTTTAATTTTGTACGCTGCAATAAACTATTTCGCAGCGAACAATAAAAATGTACGCTGCGATAACCCTTTAAAAGGTTTGACCCGCGTTGACCGACTGGTTGTTGAAGCGTATTAATACTTGTACGCTGCAACAAGGGGGTTGCAACAGGGGTTTTTTCTACTAGTGATATACAATATATACCATTCACCCATTCATTATCATGAATGGCCCACATAGCTGGTTAGTAAAAACACATTGTATGCATCACATAAATATTTGCAGCAATTAATCAAGGGCACCAATAATCTACCAATTATTCAGTCCTTATTAATTCTAATCTAGTTATTTAACCTTAAAGGATTTGTAGACCTAATCGAGAGTTTATGACTAAAATTGCTCCCACTTAAACCAATAAATTCATATGCTTTACTAATTTTAAACATAAAAATGTATTTCTAGTCTAACCGGAAACATACAAATTTAATTAAAATTTAAAGCTCATATAAATTTATAATTGAATCCATTTTATTTAATTTATTTTCAGTTGATTTAAATGAATTTAAATTAATTCAAGGTTTAATTTTAGTAAAATAATTAGTATAAATTAAAATTTATAATAATTATAATATTCAAAATTAAATGCGAGAAAACAATTTAAATTATTAATTTTAAAATTAATTAAAATTATTTCCGAACTGAAAATTCCAAATTAAAATTAAGACGAACCAGTCGGGTCAAGACAAGGCCATGGGCTTGCGCCCATACCTCGCCAAGTCAAACAAGCAACAAATTAACCCCTTGTCACTCGATTGATCGTACCGCAAAGCCCAAGCAACAACGCACCAATGCGTCAGGCCCAGTGAGCCACGCTTGCGCGCAGCCCACTCGCCCATCGCCTTGGCGCGCTGCTGGGCATGGCTAGCTTGTTGGACAGCTCGTCGCTGCCTTGGCCCATGCCTTGGCGTGCTGCTGGGCGAGGCAACGCATGTGTGGCGCATCATCCATCGCTGCCCACGCGTACGTGCTTGCCTTGCTCGCTGCACTTGCTCGCCCGTTGCCCCATCGCCCACACGCGTAGCACACACCCCTTAGGCGCATTGCCTTTTGCATGCCACGCTCGTTGCTCGCTGCATTCGTAATTGTTAAACATATACTGTAGGTCAATAAAAAACTCAAGATTTATCAACAAGAATCGCAAATATTAAATTTAACATCTTAAATTTACAAACTTTTGCGTTCGAAAACCTAAAACCTCCGAAAAGTCATAGTTAGGCTTCGAATTTGGGAATTCTGGGTTCGGCCGAAAAATAATTATTTTTGTCAAAATTTTAGAATGCCTTTTACATACGGAATTGACACAAAAATCACCCGATTTGGATGAGTAACGAAGAAACTGCCGAAAAACTGCGTACATATAATTAAATAAACGCAATTTGCAATTAATTAACAATTACGAAAATTGATCACCCCTTTTAATTCTTTTTAAATTTGTAAAATTTAACGATGTCATGCAATTTTAGATTATCTAAATAATAAGAGGCTCGTGATACCACTGTTAGGTTATGATACATATGAATAAACATAAATCATGCGGAAAAACCATGAAGTCAGGAAACATATTATTTACACATAATCATTTAGCATAATTCAGATGCATACACTTTGTAGCGTGCCCTCCCTAGCTGCGCCGGAACCGAACAAGAACAAGTCTTTAGGACTCCAAGTGTCGTCCCTCCGTAGATAGTCCACAGCACGTCCGGATCCGCCTTAAGATTGACCAACTAGAATCGCCCTTAAGGTACTATTATTTTCGGCTAAATAGGCAAGTAATATGGCTGATTTTTCTACTTAAAAATCTTAGCTTTTTATTGTTTGAATACTTGAAATTGTATCTTATAAATTGTGACCCTAGGCACCTATTTATAGAGTTATGGAAAAGGACTTGGAATCCTATTAGGATACTAATTTATTTAATTATAATCCTACTAGGACTCTAATTAAATAAACTAAATCTTTTAGGATTAGATTTAATCATATGACGGATCCCGGTAGCCTTAGGATTCGAGTAACACACTTCGAGTGATACGCTAGCACCGCACGCAGGCCTTACGGCCCACGCACAGCGCCAGCCCACTCGTTGCAGCCCATGTCGCAGCTCCGCGCGCGCGCCAAGGCCATTTGCTGGGCCTGGCCTTGCGCTGGGCCTGGCGTGGCTTGGCAGCGTGTGTTTGGGCGCTTGGGCTTGCTGGGCGTAGGCCTGGCTTCGTGCTGGGCCTTCGTCTAACAAGTCTCGTCCGATGCTAATTCGTACGACGCGCTTTCGATTAAATTCCCTATTGCGGAATTCATTTCCGATACGAACAATATTTAATATTTTCGATTCCGGAATTAATTTCCGTTTCGAACAAATATTTAATATTTTCTTTTCCGGAATTATTTTCCGATTCCTATAATATTTCCGATTCTGACAGTATTTCCGTTTCCGGTAATATTTCTGATTCCGGCAATATTTCCATTTCCGATAATATTTTCCGATACGTACCATGTTTCCGTTTCCGGCAACATCTACGACTTGGATAATATTTATATTTCCGATACGATCCATATTTCCGTTTCCGGCAATATCATCGTTTCCGGAGTATTCATTTCTTGCCTTTGACGATCTCATCTCCCACTGAAACCAAGATCCGTCGATTCCGAATATCCATAGATGGAGTATTTAATTCCATTAAATACTTGTTCTGTTTACGTACTATTTGTGTGACCCTACGTGTTCAGTCAAGAGTAAGCTGTGGATTAATATCATTAATTCCACTTGAACTGAAGCGGCCTCTAGCTAGGCATTCATCTCACTTGATCTCACTGAATTATTAACTTGTTAATTAATACTGAACCGCATTTATTAGACTTAACATTAAATGCATACTTGGACCAAGGGCATTATTTTCTTCAATTAGATATGGTTTTTTGGGAGTCTCTCGTTTATAGGTGTTGTTGTTTCTAATGCCAACGGCTGTGGTGCGTTTTCATTGCCCATTTGTGGGTCTTAATGGGTGTAAAGATGACGGGGGAAATGTGTTGGGTTATGATACATATGAACAACAAAAATCATGCGGAAAAACCTTAATGTCAGGATACATATTAATTGCACATAATCATATAATTAGTCTATGATGCATACACTTTGTAGCGTGCCCTCCCTAGCTGCGCCCGAACCGAACAAGAACAAGTCTTTAGGACTCCAAGTGTCGTCCCTCCGTAGATAGTCCACAGCACGTCCGGATCCGTCTTAAGTTTGACCAACTAGAATCGCCCTTAAGGTACTATTATTTTCGGCTGAATAGGCAAGTAATATGGCTGATTTTTCTGCTTAAAAATCCTAGGTTTTATTGTTTGAATACTTATTAAACTCTCGTATAAATTTGTGACCCTAGGCACATACTTATAGAATCATGGAAAAGGATTTAGAATCCTATTAGAATACTAATTTAATTAATTAAAATCCCTTTAGAACTCTATTTAATTAATTTCTATCTTCTAGGATTAGGATTTAATCATAGCACAAATTCCGATAGCTTTAGGATTCGTATAGCACGCACACAAGCACGAGAACGAGCACCGCACAGCCCGCGCGCATGCTTCACGGCCCACGCGAGCTGCACGGCTTCGCAGCCCATTGCTCGCAGCCCACTTGTTTCCGCGCGCGCGCGCGCCATGCCTTGCTGGGCCTGGCCTTGCGCTGGGCCTGGCGAGGCTTTGGCGTGTGGTTTGATGCGTATGGCTTGTTGGGCGAGGGCCTGGCTTCGTGCTGGGCCTTCGTCTAGCAAGTCTCGTCCGATGCTAATTCGTATGATACGCTTCCGATTAAATTCTCGATTCCGGAATTCATTTCCGATACGAACAATATTTAACATTTCCGATTCCGGAATTAATTTCCGTTTCGAACAAATATTTAATATTTCCGTTTCCGGAATTATTTTCCGATTCCGATAATATTTCCGATTCTGACAATATTTCCGTTTCCGGCAATATTTCTGATTCCGACAATATTTCCATTTCCGATAATATTTTCCAATACGTACCATGTTTCCGTTTCCGGCAACATCTACGTCTTGGATAATATTTATATTTCCGATACGATCCATATTTCCGTTTCCGGCAATATCATCGTTTCTGGAGTATTCATTTACTTGCCTTTGACGATCTTAGCTCCCACTGAAACCAAGATCCGTCGATTCCGAATATCCATAGATGGAGTATTTAATGCCATTAAATACTTGATCCGTTTACGTACTATTTGTGTGACCCTACGGGTTCAGTCAAGAGTAAGCTGTGGATTAATATCACTAATTCCACTTGAACTGAAGCGGCCTCTAGCTAGGCATTCAGCTCACTGAATTATTAACTTGTTAATTAATACTGAATCGCATTTATTAGACTTAACATTAAATGCATACTTGGACCAAGGGCATTATTTCCTTCAAAATGGGCTTACTAGGAGCTCTTTGATCACTCATCTTCGTGATCGTCATTGTAGTGATGATGCCGCTAAAGCTGTAACACGACAATCTCTTACCACTAACTTGGCTATTTTCACTGAGGCTGAGATGACCTTCCATCGTATGGGGATGTGGCTTTGCGGGGATTGTTTTAAGACGCATTCTATTCGTTCTAAATGTCGTCATGGTGCAGGTTCTAATTTTGTGGCCCCGCCTGATAATGGGGATGGTGTTGTTCGGTTTGTGCTCTATGGTCTTTCTAAACCGCAACTCAATTCGGATGTACCTAGTCACGTGGATACTACGGTGCAAGAGCTTGATTGTGGTTTTACCGTCACTCTTCTTGACAGATTGCTTTCTACACGTCTTTGCACCGTGAAATCCATCCCTCCTAAATGTCGTTTGGGTTTTTCCCGGGTATTGAAAGGCGCGCTTGATAAGGTGATTTGCAAGCCTGACGACATCTCTTGTTGGGTCCGTCTTCTCGTGTTGCCTTTGTGTATCCTTAGGACCTTTAGTCCGAGGAGTAATCGCGAGTGTTCTTCTGCCGTCAGGCGGCAACGGCAGGAAGAGAGCATTAGTAATGCTATTCGTACTTGGAGTGAGTCGGGTGGTAGTATGTTGCTTTTGCGGGAAGCTTTGGCAGCTAGATCCCCTTCTTTGATGGATGTTGATGAGGATCTTGATTTGGCAGAGCGTAATATCAAGCAGTGTCGTAGGAAGATTTGTGATGGTCATTACACTGCTGTAGTCCGTGTTCTTTCCTCTTCTGGTGTTGCACCTTATAATGAGGCCACTCTTGTGGATTTACAGTCCAAACACCCTTCTTCTCCAGCTCCGTCCTTGCCTGATATTCATGTTGATCACCATCATCTCATGGCTACTTCTGCTGTTGTTTTGGACCGGATTAGGAGCTTTCTGCGTGGCACATCTTGTGGGAGGGACAGTTTGCGAGCTCAACACCTTATAGGTTGTTTGAGTGGTGCTGCAGTGGCTGTTTCAGATGAGTTAGTTGACTCCATTTCTGGGGTGGTTAATCTCTTTTTAGCTGCAAAATGCCCTACGGGTTTGGGTGAGTATGTTGTTAGTGCTCCCCTCACCCCTCTTGTCAAGCCAGGTGGTGGTATTCGTCCTATTGTTGTGGGTACTGTTTGGCGACGTCTTGTTTCGAAGGTTGGTGCTGTTATAGTTGGGCCATCTTTGGGAAGCTATTTTGATGGTCTTCAATTTGGTGTAGGGGTTTCTGCAGGTGGTGAGGAAATTCTTCATGCTGTGAACCAGTTGATTAGGGATAGGGGTTCTGATGTGGGTCTTTCGATGTTATTGGTGGATTTTCAAAATGCCTTCAATTTAGTTGATCGTGCGGCCATGTTACGAGAAGTTCTCCTTCGTTGTCCGTGCATTTCGCGGTGGGTTCAATTCTGCTACTCTACTCCAGCCAGATTGTATTATGGAGAGCACACGTTATGGTCGTCTCAGGGGGTGCAGCAGGGTGATCCCCTTGGTCCTCTACTCTTTGCTTTGGTTTTACAACCGCTGGTTTGTAAAATCAGGGACGCTTTTGATGTATGTCTTCAGGCATGGTATTTGGATGATGGCACTATTATTGATGACACCTTGGTGGTTGGGAAGGTTCTACAGTTGATTATGGAGGACGGGCCTTGTCTCGGGTTACATCTTAACGTGGAGAAGGCCGAGGTTTTCTGAACTACTGAGGACCCTCGAAGCAGGCTTGTGGGAGTCTTTCCCCCTGATATTTCTCGTCCTTTGCATGGTGTTAAGTTGCTCGGTGGTCCCGCTAGTTCCGATCCAGCTTTTAGTGGTGAGCTTGTGATGCAGAGGGTGACCAAGACCATTGAGCTTATGGATAAGGTTGCTCAGCTTGATGATCCTCAGTGTGAGCTATTATTACTTAGGGCATGTACCGGAGTTTCTAAACTCTACTTTGCTTTGCGTACTTGTCCTCCTGGTATTTTTGAGGCGGCTCAGCGCACTTTTGATGAGGCTCTTCGATCTTCCTTGGAGCGTATTGTAACTGCTTTGGGGCCTGGCTTTGGCGATTGGCAGTGGCGTCTTGCCACCTGTGAGGGGGTCGAAAAAGCACGAGGCTAATGCGTGACCTCGTCTCTCGTGGGTGTGACGTTTCTTTTTGTCAAATCAAGTGTAATTGGATTTCCTGTGAGTTTACACCCAATTGACTAGTAATATAGGAGTCGCCATTCAGTTTTTAACGAAAATGAGAAAAACTGACAAAACCTGGTTATCGTGACATAAAGGGAGTGCAATTATGTTTGACCACGACGGCCGTAGGTTCCCTTGTGATCCCTGGTGGTGGGGATCGCTCAACGTACACCCGCAGGGTAGAGATTGAGGGTTCGGGGGACTGTAACTACCGAGAGGAGTACTCGCTCTTCGATAACTCCAGAGGCAGGATATCCTTACTAGCTCAGCATAAATAATTGAAGGGACATGCGTTAACTATTAAACTAATCTGAGTCGATTTTAAAAATATGCAACATATAATACTAGATCGAGCGCGATTATCTGATTTAGATTGTATTAAGGGACCTAGCATGATAATCCAATTTCCCAAAGACATAATCTTTGTTAGGCGTGATAGAACAATCAGATTTAATTAGTTTAAAAGTTCATAAAAGGGCGAGGAAAGCAATTAAATCATAGAAAAGGGACACATTATGACGCACCCTTGAGAGGTACGTCAAGGTTCTCAGAAAACTAACCACTTTGACTTTACTATTTCTCCTTTTATTTAACGAATCTCAAGTTATGGGACAGGATACGTTCTGTTCGATTTATGGATCGATTGCGACAGAACTCGTGATCAATTTCACAGCGTGAGGCTTAGGCTTAGGGGTTGGAGTCAATACTCAGAATAATAATTGTGTGTTCTTTTTTCACGTCGAACATGGGCTATATTTATAGAAAAGAGTTCGTGGAAAGATAGAATTGTAGAACTCTAATCCACGAGGAATTAGGAAAAAACACGTACCAGGTATTTTCAGCGCCCAGGGCTGGGCGCCGAAGATTTCGGCGCCCAGAGCCAGGTGTTGAAAATAGGATCCGGGCAATTTCAGCGCCCAGGGCTGGGCGTTGAAATTGATGTTTTGGCCGTTTCTTTGTCAGATTCGGACTCTTAAAATCGGGAGTGTATGAGACTTTAATCGAGTCTTTTAGTGCGTATTAATTTTATGACGGGATGCGTCTGGGCCCGTTACGAACTCTAGGCTCGTTAGGATTTTAATTAATACGTAACTCTTATTTTCGAATCGTATTAGGAACAAGATTCTTCTCGCAATTTCTAACTCATTTAGGATTTATGTTGGAGTGCAACACCTAATTCTGACAGGTTTCTATCTTTTATGACTTGCCACTTTTAACAACTACCCATTACGGCAGTTACTATTTTTAGCAGGTTTCCATAAATGGCAGGTTTCTATAAATAGCAGGTTTCGGATGAAATGAAAAGGGGAATTGAGATTCGTTATTTTATAGGAAATGCGTTGTCAAGTGGAGATTTATGTTCTCATCACCGAACCTTTCCCTTTTTGGGAATGGGGACAAAAGTAGGTGTCTACAGTTAGCCCCCACTTTGACTGAGTCTTGGAGTAAGACGATGGTCAAAGTATTAGACGGAGTGCGTCGCACAAGCCATGGTGACCTGTTTTTGCGAGGGTCTAACGAGCCCCCGAGTGATAACATTTGACTTAAGGGTCATCACTTGAAATGTCGAAATATCCCTCACGTGTCATTGGGATTTGTCAACGGATAGTATAGAATACTCCCTCACTTTGTCATTGGAAGTATCTAAAGAGGCGTAGGAACTCCCTCACTTTGTCATTGGGAGTAGCTACAGATGTTTTCGAAATCAAAGCTATAAAGTGTAATTGGGTCTGGCCAAGCCCAATCACGAGGTAAAAATGTTTGTTAAAGATTCTCATTTTCAGGGTTAGCTAAACGAGAAAACCCCCTTGTTTTTATGGGACGTAAAACGAAGGAAAATCCAGCACATCGTTCTTTTTGGAAAAAACGGAAAACCACTCTTTTAAATTTTGGAAAAAGGGAAAGCTACTCACATCGTTCTTTTTTGGAAAAACGGAAAACCATTCTCTTAAATTTTGGAAAAAGGGAAAGCTACTCACATTGTTCTTTTTTGGAAAAACGGAAAACCATTCTTTTAAATTTTGGAAAAAGGGAAAGCTACTCACATCGTTCTTTTTTGGAAAAACGGAAAACCAGAAAAAGTTATCACTGCAGTGATTAAGGACCTGCGCGGTTAGTGACGCAGACCCCGTCGGCTAAAGATGGCGAGCCTGTCCGCTAAGGCTGGACACCCCGTCCGATGGAAGTGGAGGAATATGTTTTTTGAAATTTGAAAATAAGGACCTACGCGGTTTGTGACGTAGACCCCGCCGGCTAAAGATGGCGAACCTGTCCGCTAAGGGTGGACACCCCGTCCGATAGAAGTGGACGAATCTATTTTGAAACTTGTTTGTGTTGTTTTGAAAATAAGGACCTACGTGGTTTGCGCCGTAGACCCCGCCGACTGAAGATGGCGAGCCTGTTTCATTTTGAAGATTTTATTTTTCGAAAACTGAGGACCTGCGCGGCTAGTGACGCAGACCCCGCCCGCTGAAGGTGGGCGAGCCCTGTCCGCTGAGGGTGGACGTCCCTGAATTTATTTTTTCTTGATTTGGAACTCGCGTGGTTCGTGGCGCGATCTTGCCTGATTGAGGCGGGCAAGTCCCTATTTCATTTGTTCTTGTGATTTTTTTTGAGAATTTCTTTTTATTCATTCTTGTAGAAGCGAATTCTTTCGAGGGATGCTCGGATTTAGTTGTAACCTGAATGTGGGTTGACAACGTGATTAGACGGACCATTGTCTTGTGGTCATTATCTTTTCATGGTTTTGAGCTAACCTTTATGGCTCATTTTTGCCACTACCTGGGTCCTTTGATTAGGGGACTATGTATAGGTATCAACGGCGACCTTTGTCTTGAGGTCGTAAACCGGTTTTTTTTATTTTTTGAGACATCCAAACACGGGACTTCGTATAGCGTAGTCTGGGAATATTGTTTTTAACTTTGTATACTCTATATTTTCTTTCGAGCCCCCAAGCACTCGTGCTTGACGGTCATTTCTTGTTGAAAAGGTTCCTTGGGGATACGCATTTTGTAATGTCCTTGATCGTGTTTGGGATTGTGCTCGTAAGTGCGAGCGATCTTTGTAGTGGTGTGCTACTCTTAACAAAGTCGTGAGGTGCGAACTTCAGTAAAGAACTTGGCAATTTTAGAGTCGAGTGGATACGGTAAGGCCCTATAGAAGTCAGAGTTTTTTCGGGCCTGGGTTCATTTTCGGCGCCCATGCCTGGGCGTTAAAGATTTCGGCGCGAAGCGCTGGGCGCTGAAAATAATTTCTGGCGAGGTTTCTTGATGACATAGTTGGCCTCTTGTTCGTTCGTTTTCTTTTTTTTTCTTTTTTTTGAACGCGTTCGTAAATGTTCGATACTTAGAATGATGATATGTATGTGCGAATGAGCGTTCATAGAATGGCCGTTGTGTGCGGTCCATTAATCAGTTTGCTTGAATCATTTTTTTTTTGAGCAATGACTGATTTTGAATAGTTTGCTTTAGAAACTTGATAGGGTTCAGGCCCATTCATGAAGCGGGCTCAAACATCGTGCCCTTTCGATTGTTCAAACATTTGCTTCGAGATTTTTTATTTTGCTATGGTTGTTTCGTAGCTTGGAGCCCCCAAGTATGCATGTTGGGATGCTTCCTTTTGGCGTACGATTTTTGTAGGTTCTTTCGAGAAAGATGCCCTGGGGTTCCGCTCGTGTAGGTGCGAGCTATCCCTTTCGTGGTAGGTAATATTTTGCTACCTTTAATCCTTAATGTAGAAGTCGTGTGGCTTGCATTTTGAATTTGGGCGATAAGTAGTCTTTGCCTCTTTTACACATGCTCTTTGGTCGTGCCCGCATTAGTGCAATATGCCTTACTCTTTTTTTTAGCCTTGTACCGTGGGATAGTTGAACTTATGGTGCGATGTAGGCTTGTGTGGCCTAACCGCATGTATTAGAACATTTCTCCAGGTGTTGGGATATCATTATTATTTTTTGCATTGGAGTACTTCATCACGCCTCGTTCAGGTGCTTGAACAAGTGTAGCACCTTCTGCGTGGGTTTGCACGGCTTATTACTTCGTTCGATGCGAGGATTCATAGGTGTTTCTTTCTTGTTTTTATATCTGGGAAAAACATGGCTAGCTGAAAGATTCAGCGCCCAGGCTGGGGCGTTAAAGATATCGGCGCCCAGCTCTGGGCGTTAAAAATGATTTCCGGGCAGAATTTTGACAGTTTTTGATTTTTTTTCTTTCTCTTTTGCTTTGGAACGATGTAGACTGTGTAACGGGCGCTTTATAGGGCGAGCGTTATGTGCAGTGGTTTGATCGGAGTTTTGGTGACTCGCGATTTTCAGTTACCCTTGTTAGTGGGGCGACTTTATATACTCTAAGTAGTGCTTAGAATTTGGGAGGGGTTGTAGTCATTCTAAGGTTCGTTTTGCACGATTAAAGCTTAGGATTGAGCCCCTATGACATATGTATAGCATTAGCGTCGAGAATTTGCGATGAAATCGTCATTTCGAGCATTTTTAGAGTGTTTTTCTCAAGCCTCCAACTGTAGCTACGGGATTGGCTTGGTGCTGTAATGCCTTGCATACGTTTTTGTGCATTCATGGTGACATGGATCATGAATAGTTTGAACCAGACTCGTTTAGTGCGAGGTACGTTCGAGTAGTGATCTGCTACTTCTCTTGTAAATGTCGTATTGTTCGACATTGCCATGGTCAAGGTAATCACATGTTGAAGTGTGCCTTGACCAAAAGCTAGGTGCCTTTCTTTACCCATAATCATATTTAGAAATATCTTTGACTCACTTGCAAAACGCATACTTAGATTAAACCAATGACACTTTATTATGTTCGAAGAAGCCTTTGAAAATTATTTGAAATCCGAGTCCTACTATGTACAATCCGAGGTGTCCTAAGTAGGTTGACTTATAGAAGTGTTCGTACAGGATTACATGAGTGAATCAAAATACTGTTACCATTTTGGAATGTTGTCTAAGGATTTGCTGGAAGCCAGGGTGCAGGTGTCAAGATATTACTTGTGCCCGTTTGGCATATGCTTTTAGGCTTTTAGGGCCATCTTTTCCAGAATTGCGGGAATATAAACCGTTTTCAAATTGACTTAGATTTACTTGGTGTATGTCTGCACAAAAGGTCAAGGTATACTTAGTTCTTTCCCTAGCTCTTTCATTTCAATTTTTAGCCCCCAGTTGTTATGTCTTCCCATTAATAATGCTTTCAGATTTCGATTTTAGATGCCCGTGTCACATGTCTGTGTAGGGTGAGCCTCGGTTAAGTGCCAAGTCCTATTGACAATGTCTTATTTTTTCCAAAGGGGATTAGCAAGCATTTGAATTACCATGAACGGGTGCCCTGAGTTCGAAGGAACGATGGGGTGATGCCGTAGAACAATCCTCTTTATTGCAAGCTTACTGCCTTTACTACTTGTCGGCGACTATGACTGTGTCTAGGGGTGAAAGAAGGTCTTTAAGCGAACGACTATGTCTAGTGGTGAAAGAAGGTCTTTAAGTGAGTTAGTTCTCTTTAGGGAGGGTCAAGTCGAGTATTTTAGAGGTCATGGACGCTTGCGCTAGCCCCCATTCAATTGAGGCAAAGCGGTCTTTTGAGTCTTGGCTAAGTGCCTAGGAGTGTGAGTGCTCCTTCTGGCAAGGGTACGTGCCCTTTATTATTTTTCGATGTGTGCTCATTTTGGCATCTTGACGACTTGGATTCTTTCTTTGACTTAAATTTTTCTTTCGACTTGGATTGCAAGTAATTAAATTTCAATAAGGGACTCTATTTCTTATTCTTGTTATTCTATAGGCTCTAACATTTTTGCAAATTGGTTGGACCGACTCATGGATTGCCTACGTATTCGCCTTAAATAGATTTAATTTGGAATCAGGTCTTGCGTAGTTCTTAGCCTAGAAAATGGTTTCTTAGAATGCCGATTTTAAACAAGTACGTTCTGAGGTGGAAACATATTATTTGAAACGGTAGAATAAGTGAAGTTTATTATTATTTTAATCTGCTGCCTTGCCGTAAGCCAAAAATTTGTTTTATATTTTTTTTTTGAGTACATGTATTTTTTGGTGGTACGTATGTCTGAATACGTGTTGTACCCCCCCAAGTGTTCGTTATTGTTCCGTGTATGTGCGGATAAAATGACGAGCACTTCTGGACAAATTTTAGCAAGCAAAGAGATTCAGCGCCCAGGCTGGGGCGCTAAATATTTCGGCGCCCAGCTGTGGGCGCTGAAAATGATTTCTGGGCGGATCTTTTATTTTTTGGTGCGCTAAATGCTTCTTTTTTTTCTTTTTAGACTAACTTTAGAGGCGCTTTGCAAAGTTTCTTTTTTACTATTCACATTTTATTTATTTATTTTTTATTTTTACGTTGAGCGTAGAATGTACTCTTCATTTTTCTCTTGTTTATTTGTGACTCAAGACGGCTTGAAAGATGGGTTGAATGAGATAGGATAAGTTGTATAGGTATTAGTCGAGCATGAGGATTACATCAACCAAGGCCAGTGAATAGCATGGGGACAGCTCAAGGGTATAGGATGTATCCACACAAGTTATGAAGGAAATAATGCCCTTGGTCCAAGTATGCATTCTATGTTAAGTCTAATAAATGCGGTTCAGTATTAATTAACAAGTTAATAATTCAGTGAGATCAAGTGAGCTGAATGCCTAGCTAGACGCCGCTTCAGTTCAAGTGGAATTAATGATATTAATCCACAGCTTACTCTTGACTGAACCCGTAGGGTCACACAAATAGTACGTAAACGGATCAAGTATTTAATGGCATTAAATACTCCAACTATGGATATTCGGAATCGACGGATCTTGGTTTCAGTGGGAGCTGAGAACGTCACAGGCAAGAAATGAATACTCCGGAAACGATGATATTGCCGGAAACGGAAATATGGATCGTATCGGAAATATAAATATTATCCAAATCGTAGATGTTGCCGGAAACGGAAACATGGTACGTATCGGGAAATATTATCGGAAATGGAAATATTGCCGGAATCGGAAATATTGCCGGAAACGGAAATATTGTCAGAATCGGAAATATTATCGGAATCGAAAAATAATTCCGGAAACGAAAATATTAAATATTTGTTCGAAACGGAAATTAATTCCGGAATCGAAAATATTAAATATTGTTCGTATCGGAAATATAGTCCGGAATCGGGAATTTAATCGGAAGCGTATCGTACGAATAAGCATCGGACGAGGCCTGCCGGACGAGGGCCCAGCACGAAGCCAGGCCATCGCCCAGCAAGCCAAGCGCGCCACACGAACAGCCAAGGCCACGCCAGGCCCAGCGCAAGGCCAGGCCCAGCAGGCCGTGGCAGCGCGCGCAGCGCGCGCAGCTTCGAGCAGTGGGCTGCGAGCATTGCTGCAGCTCGCGTGGGCTTGTAGCTCGCGTGGGCCGTGCGGCCGTGTGGGCTGTGCGCGGGCATGGCCTGCACGCTTGCGGGTCATGCTCGCGTAAGTGTTTGTGTTCGCATACGAAACCTAAAACGTGCAGAATTCGTTTAATGATTAAATTCCTAATTCTATTTGATAAATTAATTTAATCAGAGTTTTATTATAATTCTAATTTAATTAATTCGTATCCTAATAGGATTCCAATTCTCTTTCCATACCCCTATAAATATGTGGCCTGGGTTCACAATTTATAACGAGTTATTCAAGTATTCAAAGTGAGTTTTTGAGAGAAAAATTCAGTCACACATCTTGCTCAAAAGTGCCGAAAATTTATAGTACCTTAGGGGCGATTCTAGTTGGTCAATCTTAAGGCGGATCCGGACGTGCTGTGGACTATCTACGGAGGGACGACACTTGGAGTCCTAAAGACTTGTTCTTGTTCGGTTCGGGCGCAGCTAGGGAAGGCACGCAACAAAGAGTATGCATCTAAACTATGCTAAATGATTATGTGTAAATAATATGTATTCCTGGCTTAATGGTTGTTTCCGCATGATTTATGAATTGTCATATGTATCATAACCTAACAGTGGTATCACGAGCCTCTTATTATTTTCATAATCTAAATTGCATGAACATGGTTAAATATTACAAATTTGCAAGAATTAAAAGGGGTGATTAATTTTCGTAATTGTTAATTAATTGCATATTGCGTTTATTTAATTATACGTACGCAGTTTTTCGGCAGTTTCTTCGTTACTCATCGAAATCGAGTAATTTTTGTGTCAATTCCGCATGTAAAAGGCATTCTAAAATTTTGACAAAAATAGTGTTTTTCTGCCGAACCCAGAATTATCAAATTCGAAGTCTAACTATGACTTTTCGAAGGTTTTAGTTTTTCGAATGCAAAATTTCGTAAATTTAAGATGTTAAATTAAATATTTGCGATTCTTGTTGATAAATCTTGAATTTTTGATTGACCTACTGTATATGTTTAACAAGTTTGAATGCCTAGCCTTGTTAATTATGCAATCTAATTTGTAATTATGATTAATTAGTTGAAAATTAGAATAATTTAGAATTAATTTGATTTTCATAATTAATTATAATTTAATTAGAAACCTATGATTAAAAACCACCATAAAAATTGTAAATTTTTGATAAATTTTAAATTTTTGATAAATTTTAAATTTTTATGACCTAGGCTTGAATCCATGATAATCGGAAATCAATTGAATAATAAATTTTCGATTTTTCGCCCTAAAATTATGAAATTAATATTAATTTGTCATTAATTTGTCATTAATTTTAAATATAAATTTTAAATTTTTATGCGATTCGTTCATATAAATTGCACGCACAAAGCAATGGACGCTTCGTGTTACCCTTAAGGGGTGTTGTATAGTGCGGGCATGCGACGACGAGCAAGGGAGCTCGTCGCCCGTGCGGCACGAATGCAATGAGCAAAGGGCATGGTGCACGAGCACAAGGCAGCAGCCCTGCCTTGTGTCGTGGGCCACGAGCTATGGACGAATGGGCATGGGCGAAGGCAAGGCTCGGCAGTCGCGTGTGGGCAGCAAGCGAGCTGCGCCACAACGCGCACTGCCTCGCGCAAGCGCGCGCAGCGAGCGCAAGCTCGCGTGCCACGAGCGCTGCGCCCAGCGTCGATCGCGCGCAGCGAGCAATTGCTCGCGCACAGCGAGCGATGGCTCGCGCACAGCGAGCGATGGCTCGCGTGCATCGAGCGCTGGAGCGCGCAGCGAGCACCAACTTGTGCGATGGCTTGAGATGGGTAGATGCAGCAGCTATGCGACGAGCGCATGGGCTGCGCGCACATGGCCAGGGATGGCTGTGTGCGTGTGGCCCATGGGCGTGCGATGCGTAGGGTGTTTGCATTACGATTAGATCGTTTTGAATGTTTAATTTGAAATTTTCAGTTTACGTAATTTTAATTAATTTTAAAATTAATAATTTAAATTATTTTCTTGGATTTTAATTTTGAATATTGTAATTATTATAAATTTTATTTATTCTAATTATTTTACTAAAATTAAAATCATGAATTAATTTAAATACGACTGAAATCAAATTAAAATTTTTGGATTCAATTATAAATTTATATGGGCTTTAAATTTTAATTAAATTTGTATGTTTCTGGTTAGACTTGAAATACATTTTTATGTTTAAAATTAGTAAAGCATATGAATTTATTGGTTTAAGTGGGAGCGCTTTTTAGTCATAAACTCTTGATTAGGTCTACGAATCCTTAAGGTTAAAACAACTTGATTAGAATTAATAAGGACTGAATAATTGGTAGATTATTGGTGCCCTTGATTAATTGCTGCAAATGTTTACGTGATGCATAATGTGTTTTACTAACCAGCTATGTGGGCCATTCATGATAATGAATGGGTGAATGGTATATATTGTATATGTACTGTTTTGCAGGTTATGAAGTGACTAGTATGGCCCAAATAGGATAGAAAATATGGTCTGCGTACCATTAATTTGAATGTAATTGGTCTAAAGTACCAAAGTTGTTTTTCAATTCAAATATGGTCTGCGTACCATAAAATAGTTGTAATTAGTTTTAATTATAGCTTATCCTATTTGAAGAAAATGGTGCCTCCCACGGAGATTTTCAAGACGGACTTTGAAGTCAAAGCTTCAAGATGAAGTCGGGCCATACTAGATCACATTTATCTTATGCATGCTTTAAGTTATTTATTGCTTTAAATGTGTCTTAATTATGCATAAGATTGTGGCTTGATTATGTTGCATGATTAAGGATTTTAGTTCGCTTAAAATCTAACCAACATAGTAAGAGCCTTAAGTTCCAAACTTAAAAATTGAGTTAAAAGGTGCCATGCCAAAATATACACTTGCTTGGATATGCTTTACATCAATCTAGTAATAGTTTTCGCTCAGCGAGGTGTTACTTATTGGTCCTAAAGGGGCAAGGTACACAAATAATTGTGAGTACATGTTAGTTTTGGTGAAACTCAACGATATAAGTAAGGAGTCCTTTTATGTCGTGGCAAAATCGATAGGTTTACCTAATAAGTTCTTAGACGTACCTATCAACCAAGAATAGTTTCTAGACTATTAGCAAAAGGCTTTTGCTTACCTAAGATGTTTTAGGATTAAGTCGACAAACTGTGCTTAGTTCTTCAATGATTTTAGGATCTTGGAATCATTTTATTCACACCTGCCGGAACACATAACTTGAATAAAATGCTTAATAAACATTGAATTATGCATGTATGCTAGAATTTAAGTTTATTAAGAGAAACTGTGAATGGTTATTTATTTGTTTATTCTTTTCAATTGTAGTTTTTAATATGGCAAACAACAATTCATTCAACATTCGATCAATTCTCGAAAAGGAGAAGTTGAACGGGAAAAACTTCCTTGACTGGCAAAGGAACTTGCAAATAGTTCTTATGCAGGAAGAAAAGGAGTATGTCCTAGATGAGGCGATGCCCGAAGCCGCAGGCGACGGGGTCACTCAGGCAGCCCTCAATCGTTGGATTGATGCCAACAAGGATGTGAAATGTCTAATGCTCGCCACCATGAGTGCGGATCTGCAGAAAACGTTCATCAACTCAGATGCTTTCACAATCATCAGTGAGTTGAAGAACATGTTCCAAGATCTGGCTCGAGTCGAACGATTCGAGACTCATAGGCAAATTCTTGAGACCAAGCTTAAGAAAGGCGAGCCCGTAAGTCCACATGTTCTCAAAATGATTGGACTCATTGAGAATATGAGTCGGCTGATCAGCAATTTTCTCAGGAAATGGCTATAGACACCATCCTCCATTCTCTTCATAGCGGGTATGATCAGTTCAAACTGAACTACAGTATGAATAGTCTGGACAAAACGCTCACTGAGCTTCACGGTATGCTGAAGACCGCTGAAAAGACGCTCAAAAGTGATAAGCAGGATGTGCTTATGGTGCGTGGGGGCAAGTTCAAGAAATCTGGAAAGAAGAGGAATGCTAAGAAAGGTGGCAACAAGGCCAGCCCAACTAAGCAAACTGGCGCCAAATCTGTAAAGAGGAAGGTCAGTCAACCCACTTCTGAATCCGAATGCTTCTACTGCAAGAAGAAGGGGCATTGGAAGAGAGATTGCTTGAAGCTAAAGGAAGATCAGAAGAACGGAAAAGTCGTTCCATCTTCAGGTATTTTCGTTATAGACTGTATACTTGCTAATTCAACTTCTTGGGTATTAGATACAGGTTGTGGCTCACACTTATGTTCCAATCCACAGGGACTAAGAAGAAGTAGAAAGTTAAGCAAGGGTGAAGTCGACCTACGAGTGGGAACTGGAGCACGGATTGCTGCATTAGCTGTAGGAACTTACTTTTTGTCGTTGCCCTCCGGGCTAGTTTTGGAACTGGAAGAATGTTTCCATGTTCCAAGTCTTACTAAAAACATCATTTCAGTTTCTTGCTTAGATGCTAAGGGATTTTCCTTTTTAATAAAAGACAATAGTTGTTCGTTTTATTTTAAAGAGATGTTTTATGGATCTGCTAGATTAGTCAATGGACTTTAATTATTAGATCACGACAAACAAGTATATAACATAAATACCAAAAAGGCCAAAAAGGATGATTCAGATCTCACCTATCTGTGGCATTGTCGATTAGGCCATATAAACTTGAAACGCTTAGAAAGACTTCAAAAGGAAGGAATTCTAGAACCATTTGACTTAGAGGATTATGGTAAATGCGAATCATGTTTACTTGGCAAAATGACAAAGCAACCTTTCTCTAAAGTTGGAGAAAGAGCAAATGAACTATTGGGTTTAATCCATACAGATGTATGTGGACCAATGAGTACAAATGCTAGAGGTGGTTTCAGCTACTTTATCACTTTCACTGATGACTTCAGTAGATATGGTTATGTCTACCTAATGAAGCATAAGTCTGAATCCTTTGACAAATTCAAGGAATTTCAGAGTGAAGTAGAGAATCAATTAGGAAAGAAGATTAAGGCACTGCGGTCTGATAGAGGCGGTGAATATCTGAGGTATGAATTTGATGACCATCTGAAAGAATGTGGAATTCTATCAGAATTGACTCCTCCTGGAACACCACAATGGAACGGTGTGTCGGAACGGAGGAACAGAACCTTGCTAGACATGGTCAGGTCAATGATGGGTCAGGCCGAACTTCCATTAGAATTTTGGGGACATGCACTAAATACAGCTGCACTCACTATAAATAGAGCTCCGTCTAAAGCTGTCGAAAAGACTCCATACGAATTATGGTTTGGAGAGCCTCCAAATGTGTCTTTTCTTAAGATTTGGGGATGTGAAGTATACGTCAAACGATTAATTTCAGACAAACTTCATCCAAAATCTGACAAATGTATCCTTGTGGGCTATCCAAAGGAAACAAAGGGGTATTACTTCTACAATACATCTGAGAACAAGGTGTTTGTTGCTCGAGATGGTGTCTTTTTGGAGAAAGATCACATTTCCAAAATGACAAGTGGGAGAAAAGTAGACCTCGAAGAAATTCGAGTCGAACAACAAACTCTAGAGAATGCTCAAGATGACATTCAGGATGAAGCTCAGAGATCTTTAGAAGAATCTGGTGAGAATCATGGTCAATCTAGAAATGTTACCCCGCGTAGATCGCAAAGATATAGATCTCAACCGGAAAGATACTTAGGTATTTTGACGAACGAGAGCTATGACGTTCTATTACTTGAAAGTGATGAACCTGCGACTTACAAACAAGCTATGACGAGCCCTAGCTCCAAGCAGTGGCAAGAAGCCATGCAATCTGAATTAGACTCCATGTCTGAAAACCAAGTATGGGATTTGGTCGATTTGCCAGATGGCTACCAAGCCATTGGAAGCAAATGGGTTTTCAAACTGAAAAAGGACAAGGATGGGAAACTTGAAGTTTTCAAAGCTAGATTGGTTGCAAAAGGTTACAGGCAAGTCCACGGTGTGGATTACGATGAAACCTTTTCACCAGTTGCAATGCTAAAGTCTATTCGGATAATGTTAGCAATCGCTGCATATTACGATTACGAAATATGGCAGATGGATGTCAAAACTGCTTTCTTAAACGGCATTTTAACAGAAACTGTGTTTATGACACAGCCTGAAGGTTTTGAGGATCCAAAGAATGCTAAAAAGGTATGCAAGCTAAAGAAGTCAATCTACGGATTGAAGCAGGCATCCAGGAGCTGGAATATACGTTTTGATGAAGCAGTTAGTGACTTTGGTTTCATCAAGAACGCGGACGAATCTTGTGTATACAAGAAGGTCAGTGGGAGAAAAATTGCTTTCCTAGTATTATATGTCGACGACATATTACTTATCGGAAATGACATTCCTATGTTGAACTCTGTCAAGATTTGGCTTGGGAAATGTTTTTCGATGAAAGATCTAGGAGAAGCACAGTACATATTGGGCATCAAGATTTACAGAGATAGATCTAAAAAGATGATTGGACTTAGTCAAAGCACTTATATCAATAAGGTGCTTGATAGGTTCAAGATGGCGGACTCCAAGCGAGGCTACCTACCCATGTCTCATGGAATGACTCTAAGCAAGACTCAGTGCCCAAAAACACTTGATGAGCGTAGACGAATGAATGGGATTCCATATGCATCATTGATTGGTTCAATAATGTATGCTATGATATGTACACGCCCGGATGTTGCGTACGCACTCAGTGCTACGAGCAGATACCAGTCAGACCCAGGAGAGGCGCATTGGACTGCTGCCAAGAACATTCTGAAGTACCTGAAAAGGCACAAAGATTACTTCCTGGTCTATGGTGGAGATGATGAATTAATTGTTAAAGGCTATACGGACGCAAGTTTCCAAACCGACAAAGATGATTTCAGATCACAGTCTGGGTTTGTCTTCTGCCTCAACGGAGGAGCAGTAAGCTGGAAAAGTGCTAAGCAAAGCACCATTGCGGATTCTACAACTGAAGCGGAGTACATTGCCGCACATGAAGCAGCAAAGGAAGCTATATGGCTAAGGAACTTCATAGGTGAACTCGGTGTAGTCCCCTCCATTAAAGGACCAATAGCCCTGTATTGTGATAATAACGGAGCTATTGCACAGGCAAAGGAGCCTAGACACCACCAGAGAGTCAAGCATGTACTTCGTAGATTTCACCTTCTACGAGAGTTCGTTGAAAGAAAAGAAGTCGAGATAAGCAAAATTGGTACTGATGACAACATATCAGATCCATTAACTAAACCTCTGCCGCAGGCGAAGCACAACTCGCACACTGCAGCTATGGGAATCAAGCATATTGGAGAATGGCTTTGATGTCTCTGTTTAATGTTTTAAAGTTTTAGAGGTTAAATCTTTGTAAAACATTATTGGTTAATCATTCACAATAAATGAAAAGAATTCATTTTTCCATTTAATTTGTGGTTTATTAAATGATGAGTCCCTTCAATTTGACGATATATTCAAGATAAACTGTCAGGACCAGTCCTGTGACTAAGAAATGTCTACCAAGTGAACTTGAATGTCAAAGGTTGAAAATGGTCCCTAGTCGGAGTTTTCTATAAAATTGGACGCATAGAAAACGTTAGACGATTAGAATGCAAGATGACTAGTAGTTCTGTTTCTTGAACTATGTGGACATGGCAATATCATAATCATTTGCATAGATACTTACTTTGGGAAGACTAGTATCGGACAAGACCTATGAAACTTTACTGTAAGAGATGAAAATCTGTCATAAGTAAATTTCATTAAAATTATTAGACACTAAATCCTCAATACCTGAGTGATTTGAGATTACTTGTTTGAGAACTGGTTGCTTTGACGTTGACCAACCGTCGCACCGTAAAAGGAGACTATAAAGGCAACGCTCAGGTAATCACCTATCAAACAAAGTCTAATCTCAAGATCACAAGATTGGGATTGTCCTCCCATAAATCGGGATGAGATGCTTAAAAGTTGTACAAGGCCACACGGAGAGCTAGAAACTGTGAAATGCATGGCCGTGCTCGGATGAATCATAGGCTATGATTATCTGTTTATTTGATCAGTTGAACTCTGAAACCGAGGAACACCTCTGGACATAATAAGGATGACAACTCTTACCTTATGTTCAAGAGCAAGCATCGAGCGACAAAGGAATTAGGAAATGCACACTTGTCCCTAAGGACAAGTGGGAGACTGAAGGAAATAATGCCCTTGGTCCAAGTATGCATTCTATGTTAAGTCTAATAAATGCGGTTCAGTATTAATTAACAAGTTAATAATTCAGTGAGATCAAGTGAGCTGAATGCCTAGCTAGAGGCCGCTTCAGTTCAAGTGGAATTAATGATATTAATCCACAGCTTACTCTTGACTGAACCCGTAGGGTCACACAAATAGTACGTAAACGGATCAAGTATTTAATGGCATTAAATACTCCAACTATGGATATTCGGAATCGACGGATCTTGGTTTCAGTGGGAGCTGAGATCGTCACAGGCAAGAAATGAATACTCCGGAAACGATGATATTGCCGGAAACGGAAATATGGATCGTATCGGAAATATAAATATTATCCAAATCGTAGATGTTGCCGGAAACGGAAACATGGTACGTATCGGGAAATATTATCGGAAATGGAAATATTGCCGGAATCGGAAATATTGCCGGAAACAGAAATATTGTCAGAATCGGAAATATTATCAGAATCGGAAAATAATTTCGGAAACGGAAATATTAAATATTTGTTCGAAACGGAAATTAATTCCGGAATCGAAAATATTAAATATTGTTCGTATCGGAAATATATTCCGGAATCGGGAATTTAATCGGAAGCGTATCGTACGAATAAGCATCGGACGAGGCCTGCCGGACGAGGGCCCAGCACGAAGCCAGGCCATCGCCCAGCAAGCCAAGCGCGCCACACGAACAGCCAAGGCCACGCCAGGCCCAGCGCAAGGCCAGGCCCAGCAGGCCGTGGCAGCGAGCACAGCGCGCGCAGCGCGCGCAGCTTCGAGCAGTGGGCTGCGAGCATTGCTGCAGCTCGCGTGGGCTTGTAGCTCGCGTGGGCCGTGCGGCCGTGTGGGCTGTGCGCGGGCATGGCCTGCACGCTTGCGGGTCATGCTCGCGTAAGTGTTTGTGTTCACATACGAAACCTAAAACGTGCAGAATTCGTTTAATGATTAAATTCCTAATTCTATTTGATAAATTAATTAAATAAGAGTTTTATTATAATTCTAATTTAATTAATTCGTATCCTAATAGGATTCCAATTCTCTTTCCATACCCCTATAAATATGTGGCCTGGGTTCACAATTTATAACGAGTTATTCAAGTATTCAAAGTGAGTTTTTGAGAGAAAAATTCAGTCACACATCTTGCTCAAAAGTGCCGAAAATTTATAGTACCTTAGGGGCGATTCTAGTTGGTCAATCTTAAGGCGGATCTGGACGTGCTGTGGACTATCTACGGAGGGACGACACTTGGAGTCCTAAAGACTTGTTCTTGTTCGGTTCGGGCGTAGCTAGGGAAGGCACGCAACAAAGAGTATGCATCTAAACTATGCTAAATGATTATGTGTAAATAATATGTATTCCTGGCTTAATGGTTGTTTCCGCATGATTTATGAATTGGCATATGTATCATATCCTAACAAGTTATATGGTCATTATGTTAATGGTGGCGTAAGAACATGTTTGGGCTTTGGAAATAGTGGGTATGACGCACGTGTCAATGGCCGTGCGTGGTTTGCGGTTGACAACAAGTTCGAGAACAAGAGTCGAGGTAATGGTTTCTTGGGTTATGGCGATGAGAACATGGATGGGTTAAATGAGCTGAACAGGGGCCCCGGAGCGAAGGCGTCTAAGAACATAAGGACTGGAAAGGGTAGACATCGTAGAACTTTATGTAGCTTTTGTGGCATGATTTGGATTGGTTGACTCAGTTCTTTTCCTTCGTTCACCTTGGTAAATTCCGCACCTTGGAAGATACGGGCTAAGTATTTCATGGCTCGCTCTTTTCGCTCTCCCTTTTCTCTTTCTTTTTAAGTATTTCATGGCTTGCTCTTTTCGCTCTCCCTTTTCTCTTTCTATTTTTTTCTTTTTGCTTGGGATTTCTCCCCAACATGAATCCTTCAAAAAAATTTATTTGGCCTAAGAGGTAGATGGTTGTGGTTTTTGAGTCACGAGGCGAGATTGAGTGAGCCTCGTTTGGTAGGCCTATAGTGGACCTTTAACTTTAGCTGGCCTAGGGTGGACCTTTAGCTTTAGTAGGCCTAGGGTGGACCTTTAAATTGTCTTACTTTGCAAGCGTATTTAGTCGTGTGCAAATAGCATAGATTCAAAATGTTGTTTTTACCTTATTGAATTTTAACGAAAGAATTACATCGAAAATAATTTTTTGTTTCTTTTCAGATTCCGGTTTTACGGGATTTAATTGGAAGTTTTGATTTAGACTCGAACTTTCATTAATCTTTCTGATTATAACCCGGGTATGAATATAAGGAGGTGGCCTAGACTCAAAATAATGACGTGGCGTAAGCCTATAATACTTGACCCAGCAACTCTATTTATGCTAATTGGACCATAACTTTCGTTGGTTGACACTTTAGATTTTAACCCTTGGGTGTTCATTTGTCATGCGCCATTTTGCTTAATGTTGGCAAGGTAGTTAGTTGGGGAGATCGAATTTTTATTTTTGCAAGACTAGAATCATTAGTGCGGCTTCTCTCTTAGTGTGTATTTCTTTACCCCAATGGTAGCCTTATGGTATGCCGATTTGGGTATTTTCATGGTTGGTCATGTTGCATTCATGGAAAATCTTTTAGTCCGTACTTAGTAGTATTTCAAGGAGCGAGTGACTCGAGAGGACTATGATAGTCGTGACCCAATGTGATTATAAGCTTTGAGGCCATTAATTTTTTCTTTGCCAATGGTATTGACACCTTAGGTTCACTTTGGGGGTTGTGCGACTATGGGGGAATGATTTTCAGAATGTGACCGTTTCCATTTTGCAAATACATAACATATTCTTTTTATGGGTGAGAGAGAGTAATGAGGCCGTAGACTCTTAGCAAGGGATGACAATTACATATGGGTGCTTATTGATTTAAATGTTAGGAAGGAATACTCAATATGGTTTAACCTTTTGACTTGCAGAACGACACCAAGCATTAGGACCGATTCTATGGATAAGACAACTAAGACTTAGGATTTAGATTGTACTTTTGGCATAGCCTAGTCTAGACTCGGATTTATTTTTTTATTCGAACATTATTTTTCTTTAAAGACTCTATTTGAACATTATTTTTTTTGAATACTTTGCCCATGTGACATCCAAGGTTATTTCGATTAGCGTGCTCGGTTTTGGATCCGAACATTGTCGTCATAGGAGGCCTAACAACGACACAAAGAGTTATTTTATTTTTTTACAAGTCTCTTTTAGAATCGAGTGCCTTTTCATACGCCCTTGCAGCAATTTTTACGAAAGGTTTTTTTTTGCTACGTGTATTTTTTTACGCGGGCACCGAGGCTGCTGCGCCTGACCAAAAGGCCAGGCAGCAACTTCAGCGCCCAGTGGTGGGCGTGAGAAATTTTAGCGCCCAGCCAGGGGCGTTGAAAATGCGTCTCTGGCTGGTTCTCGTTTTCAGTTTTCGTCTACTTTTGTTTTTGCGAATTTAATTTTGCGTGCTTGCCTTATAACGTCCTTTACGCGTTGTGCAGCGTTTGTGGGATTCGTTACGGCCATCCCGAGCGTCGCTTATTTTTGTGGCGATCGTTCGGGCTTGCGTAACACGTATTTTGGTATAACTCTTTGGCCAATTGGTTCATGAATGTTTGGGCAATTTTTAAGCTCGTTGGTTTTCTAGCATTATTTGTCTAGCATTATTCGTACGCACAATCATAACATAGTCACATAGTTCGCTACACATAACTAAATTACAAACATGGATTTGAAAATTAAATATGTCACGTAGTTTATGATAGGCTTCTATGGGTAGTATTTGCGCCTGGCTTGGTACCGCTTCTATCGCAGATCCGACACATGCCCCGGTCGAGGTAGTGCCTTCAACAAACGAATTTCGTCCCAGAAGGCCAACCCGCAAGTGCAAGCCAAGGGGGCATGCAGGCGAGAGGGACCTAATGAGCGAGCGATTGGGTTCGGGATAGGTGTACTACCTGCGCGGCGTGTGGGCAACATGCGCGGCGTGTGCACCCCCCTATTGGCGAAAAAAGGTATCCTTAGTCCCAACTCCCGAGGGAGCCGAGATTCGTTATGCGGTTATGTCCGTTCACATTAATATGCTGATTTTCAGGTCGTCCCAACTTGATGGGGAAATAAACGCGGGGTAGGATCGTTTCACCCTTCGGCTATTTTGATTACCTACGAGCACGAGCATTTCCTTCACTTTCCCCAGTGGAGTCGCCACTGTGAGGGGGTCGAAAAAGCACGAGGCTAATGCGTGACCTCGTCCCTCGTGGGTGTGACGCTTCTTTTTGTCAAATCAAGTGTAATTGGATTTCCTGTGAGTTTACACCCAATTGACTAGTAATATAGGAGTCGCCATTCAGTTTTTAACGACAATGAGAAAAACTGACAAAACCCGGTTATCGTGACATAAAGGGAGTGCAATTATGTTTGACCACGACGGCCGTAGGTTCCCTTGTGATCCCTGGTGGTGGGGATCGCTCAACGTACACCCGCAGGGTAGAGATTGAGGGTTCGGGGGACTGTAACTACCGAGAGGAGTACTCGCTCTTCGATAACTCCAGAGGCAGGATATCCTTACTAGCTCAGCATAAATAATTGAAGGGACATGCGTTAACTATTAAACTAATCTGAGTCGATTTTAACAATATGCAACATATAATACTAGATCGAGCGCGATTATCTGATTTAGATTGTATTAAGGGACCTAGCATGATAATCCAATTTCCCAAAGACATAATCTTTGTTAGGCGTGATAGAACAATCAGATTTAATTAGTTTAACAGTTCATAAAAGGGCGAGGAAAGCAATTAAATCAAAGAAAAGGGACACATTACGACGCACCCTTGAGAGGTACGTCACGGTTCTCAGAAAACTAACCACTTTGACTTTGCTATTTCTCCTTTTATTTAACGAATCTCAAGTTATGGGACAGGATACGTTCTGTTCGATTTATGGATCGATTGCGACAGAACGCGTGATCAATTTCGCAGCGTGAGGCTTAGGCGTAGGGGTTGGAGTCAATACTCAGAATAATAATTGTGTGTTCTTTTTTCACGTCGAACATGGGCTATATTTATAGAAAAGAGTTCGTGGAAAGATAGAATTGTAGAACTCTAATCCACGAGGAATTAGGAAAAAACACGTACCAGGTATTTTCAGCGCCCAGGGCTGGGCGCCAAAGATTTTGGCGCCCAGAGCCAGGCGTTGAAAATAGGATCTGGGCAATTTCAGCGCCCAGGGCTGGGCGTTGAAATTGATGTTTTGGCCGTTTCTTTGTCAGATTCGGACTCTTAGAATCCGAAGTATATGAGACTTTAATCGAGTCTTTTAGTGCGTATTAACTTTATGACGGGATGCGTCTGGGCCCGTTACGAACTCTAGGCTCGTTAGGATTTTAATTAATACGTAACTCTTATTTTCTAATCGTATTAGGAACAGGATTCTTCTCGCAATTTCTATCTCATTTAGGATTTATGTTGGAGTGCAACACCTATTTCTGACAAGTTTGTATCTTTTATGACTTGCCACTTTTAACAACTACCCATTACGGCAGTTACTATTTTTAGCGGGTTTCCATAAATGGCAGGTTTATTTAAATAGCAGGTTTCGGGTGAAATGAAAAGGGGAATTGAGATTCGTTATTTTATAGGAGATGCGTTGTAGTGGAGATTTATGTTCTCATCATCGAACCTTTCCCTTTCGGGAATGGGGACAAAAGTAGGTGTCTACACCACCTTACCTTTTTCTTTTGGCGGCCTTGGTTTTTATTCCGCAGGTGATGTTCGTCATTATATTTTTCTTGTTTCTCGATTGCAGTCTTGTGGTTTGCAGAAAAAGCTTCTACGGCATGCTGGTGTTGTTGGTCTTGGTCGTGTATTTGAGGATGCGTTGAGTCTATTTAGTAGAACGGTGGAGTATGACATTCTGAGTAACCCTAGTGAGGTCGCTGCCCCTAAACTCATGAAGAAATAGGCAGATATATACTTCACAAAGGTTACTGCATGCATCTGCAGAATCCACCTTCTCTTTATCTTCTCGACAGTCGGCGTTGTGGAAATCGCAGCAGGGAGATCACACCTCTGCTTGGCTTCGTGCGGTCCCCATATCAGGTTTGGGACAGACGATGAATGCTAAGGCTTACCGATGTGTGTTGTGTTACCGGTTGGGGGTTCCTTTGTTCTTTATTACGGCGCCATGTTCTGCTTGTTCCAGGGTCTTTGCGGGAGACATCTTTGGTGATCATGCGGTGTCATGTGCTGGCATCGTGGGTATCAAACATCGACATAATGTGGTTCGGGATACCCTTGTTGATGTTTGTTATCGCTCTGGGATTTCGGCTCGGAAAGAGGTTGATATTGGTGTATCTGTAGGGAACGATGGAGCTCTCCGACCAGCAGACGTGTTGCTCTACTCTTGGGACCGGGGCAGTGATGTGTGTGTTGACTTGACGGGATCATCTACTTTGACACAATCTGGGTTGTCTGGCTTTGCTCCGGGCCGGGTTGTGACTGATGCGGCTATTCGGAAACGAGTCAAGTACGAAGCACGTTGCAGGGCCATTGGTTATGGCTTTCTTCCGTTCTCTTTCTCTTCTTTGTGGGAGCTGGATAAGGATGTTTTTGCGTTGCTGAAGCGGATTCAGAAGTTTTCTAGGACACAAGACATTGGGGCTCGTGCTACTGCTCATATTTTCACTAGAATAGGCTTTGCTATAGCCAGGGGAGTGGGGGCCCAGATTGTATCTCGGCTTCCCACTATCTATTTGTAAAATATTTGACTTTGTTTGTCGGAATACCCTTATTGATGTTTGTTATCGGTCTAAGATTTCGGCGCTGAAAGAGGTTGATATTGGTCTATCTGGAGGGAACGATGAAGCTCTCCGACCTGCAGATCGACGTGTTGCTCTACTCTCGGGATCGGGGTTGTGATGTGTGTGTTGACTTGACGGGATCTTCTCCTTTGACACAATCTAGGTTGTCTTGCTTTGTCTCAGGTCGGGTTGTGACTGATGCGGCTGAAGCACGTTGCCGGACAATTGGTTATGGCTTTCTTCCGTTCTCTTCCTCTTCTTTGGGGGAAATGGATAAGGATGATGTTGTGTTGCTGAAGCGAGTTAAGTAGTTCTCTAGGACTCAAGACATTGGGGCTCGTGATGCTCCTCATATTTTCACCAAGATAGGCTTTGCTATAGCTAGAGGAGTGGGGGCGCAAATTGTATCTCGGCTTCCCACTAATTTTTTGTACTTTGATTGACTTTGTTAGCATTTTATATAATAATAACAATAATAATAATATAACGTTTTTCTCTCAAAATGGGCGATTAGGGGATTAGGGCTTTTTTCACGGCAGCAGTATTCATCAAACCAGCGGGTTCAAGGAAGGTCTCACGCAGGTCAGCGGCGGGTTGCAGGTGTCTCGGGTTTTTCAGGCGGGTTGCAGGTGTCTCGGGTTCTTTTCAGGCGGGTTCCAGGGCAGTTTCGGTCGGCAAACAGTGCAGTTTCAGCGGTATTTTGGGCGTTTTTTGTCCAGTTTCAGGGTAGTATTCGGTGTTCGATTTTCAGGCGAGGTTCGTTCGGTTTTCAGGCGTGAATTGCGACTTTTTTTGGAGCGTTTTGACGTGGGTTTTCAGGCGAGATTTGTTCGGGTTTTTGTGTTACGTGTTGGTGTGGGTGTGCGTTCTGGTATCTGTGGTGAACTGGGGAGTGTGGGGTGTTGCTTTTTTTCCAATATGTCCTTGCTGCAGATTTGTCGCTCATTATTCTTTTTTTTTATGCGCGGGCACCAAAGCTGCTGGGCCTGACCAGTAGGCCAGGCAGCAACTTCGGCGCCCAGGCTGGGCGTGGAAAATGATTGGCGCCCAGCCAGGGGCGTTGAAAATGCGTCCCTGACTGGTACTCATATTCTGTTCGCGTATCCTTTTTTCGTATATACGACTTGATTTTGCGTGTTTGCCTAATAAAGTGCTTTACGCGTTGTGCGGCGTTGTGGGATCCGTTACAGGCTGTCCTGGGCGTCGCTTATTTTTGTGGCGATCGCCCGGGGCTGCGGAACATGTATTTTGGTACAACTCTTTGGCCAATTGGTGTTTATGAATGTTTGGGCAATTTTTAGGGTCGTTGGTTTTCTAGTGTTATTTGTCACACACAACCACATAATTCGCTACACATAACTAACATTACAACATGAAGCAAAATAATATGTCACGTAGTTTATGATAGGCTACTATGGGTAATATTTGCGCCGGCTTGGTACCTCCTCTATCGTCGATCCAACACATGCCCCGGTCGGGGAAGTGCATTCACGAGCGAATTTCGTCCCAAGAGGCCAATCACGATGTAAGCCAAGGGGGCATGCACCAATGAGAGGGACCTAGTGGGCGAGCAATTTGGTTTGGGATAGGTGTACTACTAGCGAAAGTGTCGAGTGGACAACATTCGAAGCGTATGCACCCCCCGGGTGGCGATGGGTATCCTTATTCCCAACTCCCGAGATGAAACATGAGACGATGGTCAAAGTACTAGACGGAGTGCGTCATACAAGCCATGGCGTATGTGACCTGTTTTGCGAGGGTCTCACGAGCCCCCGAGTGATAACATTTGACTTAAGGGTCATCACTTGAAGTGTTAACACATTCCTCACGCGTCATTGGAATTTGTTAACTGATAGTATAGAAACTCCCTCACTTTGTCATTGGAAGTATCTAAAGATGTTTTCGAAATCAAAGCTATAAAGTGTAACTAGGCCTGGCCAAGCCCAATCACGAGGTAAAATGTTTTAAAGATTCTCATTTTAAAGGTTAGCTAAACGAGAAAATCCCCTTGTTTTTATAGGACGTAAAACGAAGGAAAATCCAGCACATCGCTCTTTTTTTGGAAAAGCGGAAAACCAATCCTTTGATTTTTGGAAAAGGGAAACCATCCTTTGATTTTTGGAAAAGGGAAACCATCCTTTGACTTTTGGAAAAGGGAAACCATTCTTTGATTTTTAGAAAAGGGAAACCATCCGTTGATTTTTGGAAAAGGGAAACCAGGAAAAGTAATCGATGCAGCGACTAAGGACCTGCGCGGTTAGTGGCCCAGACCCCGCCCGCTGAAGGTGGGCGAGCCTGTCCGCTGAGGGTGGACGCCCCGTCCGATAGAAGTGGACGAATCTGTTTTGATGTTTTGAAAATAAGGACCTACGCGGTTTGTGACGTAGACCCCGCCGGCTGAAGATGGCGAGCCTGTTTTTTGTTTTTGAAGAATTTATTTTCTTGTCATTTTCGAAAACTGAGGACCTGCGCGGCTAGTGACGCAGACCCCGCCCGCTGAAGGTGGACGAGCCCTGTCCGCTAAGGGTGGACGCCCCGCCCGCTGGAGGTGAGCGAACCTGAATTCGTCTTTTCGATTTGGGACTCGCGTGGTACGTGCCGCGATCTTGCCCGATTGAGGTGGACAAGTCCCTATTTCATTTGTTCTTGTGATTTCTTTTGAGAATTTCTTTTTATTCATTCTTGTAAGAGCGAATTCTTTCGAGGGATGCTCAGATTTAGTTGGAACCTGAATGTGGGTTGACAACGTGCTTAGACGGACCATTGTCTCGTGGTCATCATCTTTCATGGTTTTGAGCTAGTCTTTGCGGCTCAATTTTGCCACTACATGGGTCTTTGATTAGGGGACTATGTATAAGTATCAACGGCGACCTTTGTCTTGAGGTCGTAATCCGGTTTTATCTTTTGAGATTATCCAAACACGGGACTTCGTACAGCGTAGTCTGGGAATATTGTTTTAACTTTGCATACTCTCTTTTGAAATAAATATTTTCTTTCGAGCCCCCAAGCACTCGTGCTTGACGGTCATTTCTTGTCAAAGAGGTTCCTTGGGGATACGCATTTTGTAATGTCCTTGATCCTGTTTGGGATCGTGCTCGTAAGTGCGAGCGATCTTTGTAGTGGTGTGCTACTCTTAACAAAGCCGTGAGGTGTGACTTTCAGTAAAGAAATCGGCAATTTTCGAGTCGAATGGATACGGCAGGACCCTATAGAAGTCAGGGCTTCTTTTGGGTCTGCGCTCATTTTCGGCGCCCAGGCCTGGGCGTTAGAAATAATTCACGCCCAAGTGGGGCGTTGAAAATATATATTGTTTGGGCTGGTCTTTTGATGACACAGTTGGCCTCTTGTTTGGTCGTTTATTTCACTTGCAAATTCTACGTATTCTCTTCTCTTTTGTTTTTCTTTATTTTTGGAACGTAGAATTTTATTAGAGATCACAATGAGTTGGGTGATCGTGATGATTTCTCGAGAAGCCGTAGCCGATTGGTGGACTACGGTGTTTTTCGCTTTGGGGCGATTATTTAAAGGAATTGTCGCTCTTAAGGCGTATAGTTATTGCAATAGTTGGGCGAGTCTATATGGCCCGAGGAACATACCTTGAGACGTAAGACTTTGATCGCGTATATATTTTTTTATTTTGCTACGGTTGTTTGGTAGCTTGGAGCACCCAAGTATGCATGTTGGGATGCTTCCTTTTGGCGGACGATTTTTGTAGGTTCTTTCGAGAAAGATGCCTTGGGGTCCCGCTCGTGTAGGTGCGAGCTATCCCTTTCGTGGAAGGTAATATTTTGCTACCTTTAACCCTTAATCTAGAAGTCGTGTGGCTTGCATTTTGAATTTGGGCGATAAGTAGTCTTTGCCTCATGCTCTTGGTCGTGCCCGCATTAGTGCAATATGCCTTACTCTTTTTTTTTAGACTTGTAACGTGGGATGGTTGAACTTATGGTGCGACGTAGGCTTGTGTGGCCTAACAGCGTGTCTTAGAACATTCCTCCAGGTGTTGGGATATCATTATTATTTTTGCATTGGAGTACTTCATCACGCCTCGTTCAGGTGCTCGAACAAGTGTAGCACCTTCTGCGTGGGTGTGCACGACTTATTACTTCGTTCGATGCGAGGATTCATAGATGTTTCTTTCTTTTCTTATTTTTTATCCTTGATTTTTCTTTTGCTTTGGAACGACGTAGATTGTGTAACGGGCGCTTGTAGGGCGAGCGTTATGTGAAGTAGTTTGATCGGAGTTTTGGTGACTCGCGATTTTCAGTTACCCTTGTTAGTGGGGTGACTTTATATATTCTAAGTAGCTCTTAGAATTTGGGAGGGGTTGTAGCCATTCTAAGGTTCGTTTTACACGATCAAACCTTAGGATTGTTCCCCTATGACGTGTGTATAGCATTAGCGTCGAGAGTTTGCGATAAAATCATCATTTCGAGCATTTTTAGAGTGTTTTTCTCAAGCCCCCAATTGTAGCTACGGGATTGGCTTAGTGCTATAATGCTTGGCATACGTTTTTATGCATTCATGGTGTCATGGATCATGAATAGTTTGAACCAGACTCGTTTAGTGCGAGGTACATTCAAGTAGTGATTTGCTACTTCTCTTGTAAACGTCGTATTGTGCGACATTGCCATGGTCAAGGTAGTCACATGTTGAAGTGTGCCTTGACCAAAAGCTAGGAGCCTTTCTTTACCCATAATCATATTTAGAAAACTTTTTGACTATCTTGCAACATCGAGATAAACGCATACTTATCTTAAACCAACGACACTTTATTATGTTCGAAGAAGTCTTTGAAATTTATTTGAAATCCGAGTCCTACTGTGTACAATCCGAAGTGTCCTAAGTAAGTTAACTTATAGAAGGGTTCGTACAGGATTACATGAGTGAATCAAAATACTGTTACGATTTTCGGAATGCTGTCTAAGGATTTGCTGGAAGCCAGGGTGCAGGCGTCAAGATATTACTTGTGCCCGTGTGGCACATGCTTTTTGCTTTTAGGGCCATCATTTCCAGAATTGCGGGAATATAAACCGCTTTCAAATTGACTTAGATTTACTTGGTGTATGTCTGCACAAAAGGTCAAGGTATACTTAGTTCTTTCCCTAGCTCTTTCATTTCAATTTTTAGCCCCCAGTTGCTATTATGTCTTCTCATTAATCATGCTTTCAGATTTCGATTTTAGATGCCCGTGTCATATGTCTGAGTAGGGTGAGCCTTGGTTAAGTGCAAAGTCCTATTGACAATGTCTAATTTTTTCAAAGGGGATTCGCAAGCATTTGAGTTACCATGAACGGGTGCCCTGAGTTCGAAGGAACGATGGGGCGATGCCGTAGAACAATCCTCTTTATTGCAAGCTTACTGCCTTTACTATGTTAGGTTATGATACATATGACAATACATAAATCATGCGGAAACAACCATTAAGCCAGGAATACATATTATTTACACATAATCATATAGCATAATTTAGATGCATACTCTTTGTTGCGTGCCTTCCCTAGCTGCGCCCGAACCGAACAAGAACAAGTCTTTAGGACTCCAAGTGTCGTCCCTCCGTAGATAGTCCACAGCACGTCCGGATCCGCCTTAAGATTGACCAACTAGAATCGCCCTTAAGGTACTAGAATTTTCGGCACTCTTAGGTAAGAAATATGGCTGAATTTTTTTCTCAAAACTCACTTTGAATACTTGAATTAATCTATGAAAATATGTGACCCTAGGTACGTATTTATAGAGTTATGGAAAGGGAATTGGAATCCTAGTAGGATACGAATTAATTAAACTTAGAATCCTATAAGAATTCTAATTAATTAATTTATCCTTTTAGGAATAGGAATTTAATCATATACTAACTCTAATAGTTTTAGGAATCATGCATGAACACAAACTCACACACACACGGCAGCCACGAGGGCCGCCCATGCGTGTGCGTGCGAGAAGCAGCCCACGCAGCGAGGCCATGGCCTTGGCGCGCGCTGGGCCTGCCTTGCGGTGGGCCTGGGCGCTGCCTTGGCTGGGCGCGCGTTTGGCTTGCTGGCCGATGGCCCGACTTCGTGTTGGGCCTTCGTCCGGCAGGCCTCGTCCGATGCTAATTCGTACGATACGCTTCCGATTAAATTCCCGGTTCCGGAATTCATTTCCGATACGAACAATATTTAATATTTTCGATTCCGGAATCAATTTCCGTTTCGAACAAATATTTAATATTTCCGTTTCCGGAATTATTTTCCGATTCCGATAATATTTCCGATTCTGACAATATTTCCGTTTCCGGCAATATTTCCAATTCTGGTAATATTTCCATTTCCGATAATATTTTCCGATACGTACCATGTTTCCGTTTCCGGCAACATCTACGACTTGGATAATAATTATATTTCCGATACGATCCATATTTCCGTTTCCGGCAATATCATCGTTTCCGGAGTATTCATTTCTTGCCTGTGACGATCTCAGCTCCCTCTGAAACCAAGATCCGTCGATTCCGAATATCCATAGATGGAGTATCTAATGCCATTAAATACTTGATCCGTTTACGTACTATTTGTGTGACCCTACGGGTTCAGTCAAGAGTAAGCTGTGGATTAATATCATTAATTCCACTTGAACTGAAGCGGCCTCTAGCTAGGCATTCAGTTCACTTGATCTCACTGAATTATTAACTTGTTAATTAATACTGAACCGCATTTATTAGACTTAACATAGAATGCATACTTGGACCAAGGGCATTATTTCCTTCAGTCTCCCACTTGTCCTTAGGGACAAGTGTGCATTTCCTAATTCCTTTGTCGCTCGATGCTTGCTCTTGAACATAAGGTAAGAGTTGTCATCCTTATTATGTCCAGAGGTGTTCCTCGGTTTCAGAGTTCAACTGATCAAATAAACAGATAATCATAGCCTATGATTCATCCGAGCACGGCCATGCATTTCACAGTTTCTAGCTCTCCGAGTGGCCTTGTACAACTTTTAAGCATCTCATCCCGATTTATGGGAGGACAATCCCAATCTTGCGATCTTGAGATTAGACTTCGTTTGATAGGTGATTACCTGAGCGTTGCCTTTATAGCCTCCTTTTACGGTGCGACGGTTGGTCAACGTCAAAGCAACCAGTTCTCAAACAAGTAATCTCAAATCACTCAGGTATTGAGGATTTAGTGTCTAATAATTTTAATGAAATTTACTTATGACAGATTTTTATCTCTTACAGTAAAGTTTCATAGGTCTTGTCCGATACTAGTCTTCCCAAAGTAAGTATCTATGCAAATGATTATGACATTGCCATGTCCACATAGTTCAAGAAACAGAACTACTAGTCATCTTGCATTCTAATCGTCTAACGTTTTCTATGCGTCCAATTTTATAGAAAACTCCGACTAGGGACCATTTTCAACTTTGACATTCAAGTTCACTTGATAGACATTTCTTAGTCACAGGACTGGTCCTGACAGTCTATCTTGAATATATCGTCAAATTGAAGGGACTCATCATTTAATACTAAACCAAGATTAAATGGAATATGAAAATACATTTCATATTTGATAAATGTTCAACCCCAATGTTTTATAACCATGGGCCTCAAACCCATCTTCTAAAACAATTCATGGAATTCAAAGCTATGCTTGATTTCCAGTGCTACAACGTGAGTGTTGCTTCTCACTTGTTGCATAGGTTTAGTTATCATGCTTTGCCAATCTTAATATCCTTTTCATCGAATGTTCTTCGAGATATGATGATAAGATCTTTTCGAGTTTGTTTATTATGTGATCTAGTCTTTCTTACTTCGATGGTGGTTTTACTCATTTTGCAATGAAGAACCATCAAGTTAGCAGACGTTTTTCTTGCTTCAAGAGTGGTTCTACGCATTTTTCAATGAAGAAACATCAAACCAGCAGATAGGTGATCTACCCAAGTTCAGTGAAGAACTTTAAACAACCCTGTTTTATTGCTTCTTAGGCAATAATTACTTTTACTTCAACTGTATAGGTTGCTAGTGATGCTTTGTTTGGATTTACCTATCCAGGCAGTTCATAGATATGTGGAAGATTCTCCAACTATATCTTAGAACATAGAAATTATTATTTTAATTTCCCACGCAACAACTCATGGTCTCCAACCCATGTTGCCATTTCAAAACACGATGCTCTATAGCTCGTCCTTATTAATGGTTAACTCCAAGGGAATCTTGCTTGATCCTTTACCAGTGTTTATGCGTGTAGCATCAATATTTAGCATATCTTTATTTCCTTGAATCAAGAACTATTCCTATGTACCTTTTCAAGTACCATAAGTATTCTTGATTCAATCTAGTTGATCTTCACTTAGATCAATAGAGATTGGTATAAGTTCGTCATGCCTAAAGTCATACGATACGTTTTTGGCGATCCTCATATTATATCATATACATGATAAATTCTTTTGCAGAATAATTGCCAATTGAATTCTATTCATGTAACTTAGCTCATTCAGTTACAGTAGATACTGAATCCAACTAAATTCTTTGACATATAATATAGGTGAAGAATCTTACTTAGATCCTTGGATGTTTAACTTAGTAAATGCTTATACATAGTTCAAACATTCTTTACTTAGATTTATTCACATGGGTCGAATATCTCCAATGGAGTCATTCGTGTTTGATTTAGTAAATGCCATTACTTAATCTAAAACATTAATATAAGATCTTTGTAAATAGATCTTAATACCCAGTATGTACTAAGTTTCGCCTTGGTCCATTATTGATGAATAATTTCAAATCTAAGTCATTAGCATTTGAATGTTATTTCACAATAGAGAGATATGTGTGTAATACACATAGGACCAATTAAGTTTTACGTACTCCCACTAAACTTCTTATATATCTATAAGAATCATGTATATTTTATGAAACTAAAATGCTTATTAGCCTTCACTAAAATACAGTTCCAATTCCCAATTGCTTGCTTAAATCTGTACTTAGATTTCATAAGTTAGCATTCCTTTTCAAGCATTTGTTTGGATCCACAAATCCTATGACATGCCATGTACATAGTTTCTTCCAACATTTGACTGAGGAAGATGTTTTGTCATCCAATTGCCATATGTACCAATATGCAATCATTGCTTGAATTATAGACTTAAGCATTACGATTATGCATGAGGTTTCAACACAATCCACGCCGTGAATTTGCTTGTAACCTTTAGCAACTAATCTAGCTTTGTGTGTGAACACAATTCAATGTTTGATGGTTTTTATCCTTAAAACAAACTTGCAACCAATAGGTGTGAACCTATTCTTGCAAATCAACAAAATTTCAATTTTGTCATCAAAACATTGAGTATGTTTTATGGCCTCTAACCATTTAAAACATTTGAGTCTATATATGGCCTCTAACCATTTTAGGGAATCTGGGTTTCGTCATAGCTTTCTCACAGGTCACAAACTCATGATAATATTTTGACTGCAAGTTGTAGGTTTCTTCACTATCTAAATAGAAGAACCGCATAGCTTCAGTGACCTGAACTCCATGTTTCTTCACTATCTAATAGAAGAATCTCATAGTTTCAGTGACTTGAACTATATGCCTACATGGGTATAGAACATCAGACAAATAGAATATCAACAGACACTTTGAAAGTCCTTTGAATATTTTGTTCTCCTTGAAGCACTTGTAAAGTCTTCTAAGAGATGTCTATTCTTTAAAGCCACTTCTAAAGTCCTTAAGAATAAGTGTTCGAATTTTCTGAAGAACTTCGAAAAGCCTCCGGAATGTCCGTTTTATGTTTGTTGTTCGCCTCGAAGACTTTGGAGGTCTATTTTCTCCCACTTGTCATTTTGGAAACGAATCTCCAAAAGGACATTATTTCGAGCAAACAAACATTATGTTCTCAAAAATTTGTGGTAGAATCAATACCCTTGTGTCTTATTTGAATAAATCACAATGAAACATATATCTATACTTGGGCCTTAGTTTGTTGAATAACAAACACTAAGCTCCCACTGAGTTTAGCAACTCTTTAGATATATTATCAAAAGATATTCTGAAATTACTTTTCAATAGCTTTGACGAATTTGGTTTAGTTTGGTGGTAGTTGAGCATTTTGTTTTAGAAATTATAGGAAAAGTCTTTATGATTCATCATTGATCGAATCAAGTACTAATTGACTTCGATCATTCCAACGTAGATATGCCATATCTTATGGAGCTAGATCGTGAAATTACAACAAACAATCATTGATGATCATTTTTGGTCTCAAGTAATCATTAACATGATCTAACCTAGATCTTTATGATTTCTTGCCAAGGGGATTTTATACTTCTGAATCTTTGAACTAGCCAAACAGATTCAAATTTATATCACATTGAGTAAATAAGCATATATTCACTCAAATCTGTGTGAAATAATAAAGTCATAAAACCTTTTTTTAGCTTTGAACTCTATTGTTTAGGCGTTCTAACAATAGTTCATATCCTTTGTTACTTTCAACAAGTAAGACTAGCTTGTCTTAAATTGATCTAGAAATCAACCAACTTTCAAAAGTCCATCAAAATAGAGCTTTTGAACGTTAACTTGTTGATATGGTCTAAGAAACAATGCCAAAGATTAGTGGAACTCAAATCAAGAGTTTGATTTGAACCTAGTAAATCTCTTATTGTTTAAAGAGTTGTTTGTTTTAATCAAGCATATTGACTCAACCCGTAAATGACCATTTCATTCAAATAAACAAACAAATATTTTTTTTGTTTTTCTTGAATGTGAGTCTTTCTGTGTTTGAAGCAGAAATTTAGGTATGCTGATTATGGAACAAATAGCCATTAAGTTCCAGCCTTGAAAGGACTTAAAACAAACTAGATGACTCTACAACTAATGCAGCATTGCCATGCTTCATTTCACACTTGTAGGCCATTAGTGTAGCCTATCTTCCATTGTTTGAGTTATTACCGAAGTAAGAACCTCAAGCGGTATATGATACCAAGGAAGTTTGATTGCTAGGTCACTTCTCTTTAAACATAAAGTTATAGGTAGAAACGGAATTGTAAATTCCTTTCATTTGTTCCTTGTTTTCCTATTTCTTGTACCCTTTCTTATAGTCTTAAGAATTAACTTCTTAGTGTTGACTTTTATACTTTGTTAGACATGTCCGATGTCATTCCAACAGAGTTCTTACCATTTTATTTATGTTGAATATTCTTTTTCAACTAGATGATCTTACCAGAAGCTTCTAAGGTTCTCTAAGCATCGATCTATTCGAATGTCTAGGGACTAGACTCATTCGAGAATTAAATGGAAAAAGATATTAGGTTGTTAACCATTGGTAAAGCTGAGCGTTTAAACTCAATGCTTTATGATCTCAAAACTACATTGTATTTTGAATTCACAAGCACCAATTGGTTTGCCATTCGACTTTGATATCGAAAACAACCATAAAAGTCGCTATAAGAAACGTAAATTTTATATTGCTCACTTTCTCTCATTTCCGTGAATATTTCTTGGATTCACTACCAATCGAGGAAATTTACTGTTACCTTTCTCAAAGGGTTTACTACAGTGCAAGATATTTAATTATAAACAATAATTAAAACATACATTGAAGCATGCAAAGTCTAAACATTTATCATGAATAATAACTTGAATATTAAAGCAATCATGCAATTTAAACAAGTCATTGCAATATACATGATAAATTCTTTTGCAGAATAATTGCCAATTGAATTCTATTCATGTAACTTTAGCTCATTCAGTTACAGTAGATACTGAATCCAACTAAATTCTTTGACATATAATATAGGTGAAGAATCTTACTTAGATCCTTGGATGTTTAACTTAGTAAATGCTTATACATAGTTCAAACATTCTTTACTTAGATTTATTCACATGGGTCGAATATCTCCAATGGAGTCATTCGTGTTTGATTTAGTAAATGCCATTACTTAATCTAAAACATTAATATAAGATCTTTGTAAATAGATCTTAATACCCAGTATGTACTAAGTTTCGCCTTGGTCCATTATTGATGAATAATTTCAAATCTAAGTCATTAGCATTTGAATGTTATTTCACAATAGAGAGATATGTGTGTAATACACATAGGACCAATTAAGTTTTACGTACTCCCACTAAACATCTTATATATCTATAAGAATCATGTATATTTTATGAAACTAAAATGCTTATTAGCTTCACTAAAATACAGTTCCAATTCCCAATTGCTTGCTTAAATCTGTACTTAGATTTCATAAGTTAGCATTCCTTTTCAAGCATTTGTTTGGATCCACAAATCCTATGACATGCCATGTACATAGTTTCTTCCAACATTTGACTGAGGAAGATGTTTTGTCATCCAATTGCCATATGTACCAATATGCAATCATTGCTTGAATTATAGACTTAAGCATTACGATTATGCATGAGGTTTCAACACAATCCACGCCGTGAATTTTCTTGTAACCTTTAGCAACTAATCTAGCTTTGTGTGTGAACACAATTCAATGTTTGATGGTTTTTATCCTTAAAACAAACTTGCAACCAATAGGTGTGAAACTATTCTTGCAAATCAACAAAATTTCAATTTTGTCATCAAAACATTGAGTATGTTTTATGGCCTCTATCCATTTAAAACATTTGAGTCTATATATGGCCTCTAACCATTTTAGGGAATCTGGGTTTCGTCATAGCTTTCTTACAGGTCACAAACTCATTAATCTATATGATAATAGTTTGACTGCAAGTTGTAGGTTTCTTCACTATTTAATAGAAGAATCTCATAGTTTCATTGACCTGATCTCTATGTTTCTTCACTATCTAATAGAAGAATCTCATAGTTTCAGTGACTTGAATTCTATGCCTACTTGGGTATAGAACATCAAACAATAGAATATCAATAGCCACTTGAAAGTCCTTTGAATATTCTGTTCTCCTTGAAGCACTTGTAAAGTCTTCTAAGAGATGTCTATTCTTTAAAGCCACTTGTAAAGTCCTTACAGAATAAGTTCGGATTTTTTGAAGCACTTCGAAAAGCCTCCGGAATGTCCGTTTATGTTTGTTGTTTGCCTCGAAGACTTTCGAGGTCTATTTTCTCCCACTTGTCATTTTGGAAACGAATCTCCAAAAGGACATTATTTCGAGCAAACAAACATTATGTTCTCAAAAATTCGTGGTAGAAACAATACCCTTGTGTCTCATTTGAATAAATCATAATGAAATATATATCTAGACTTGGGCCTTAGTTTGTTGAGTAACAAACACTAAGCTCCCACTGAGTTTAGCAACTCTTTAGATATATTTATGAAAAGTTATTCTGAAATTACTTTTCAAAAGCTTTGACGAATTTGGTTTAGTTTGGTGGTAGTTGAGCATTTTGTTTTAGAAATTATAGGAAAAGTCTTTATGATCATCATTAATCGAATCAAGTACTAATTGACTTCGATTATCCCAACTAAGATATGCCATATCTTATGGACCTAGATTGTGAAATTACAACACACAATCATTGATGATCATATTTGGTCTCATGTAATCATCAACATGATCTAACCTAGATCTTTATGATTTCTTGCCAAGTGGATTTTATACTTCTGAATCTTTGAACTAGCCAAACAGATTTAACTTATATCACATTTGAGTAAATAAACCTATATTCACTCAAATCCATGTGAAATAAAAAATTCATAAAACCTTTCTTTAGCTTTGAACTCTATCGTCTAGGCGTTCTAACAATAGTTCATATTCTTTGTTACTTTCAACAAGTAAGACTAGCTTGTCTTAAGTTGATCTAGAAATCAACCAACTTTCAAAAAGTCCATCAAAATAGAGCTTATGAATGTTAACTTGTTGATATGGTCTAAGCAACAATGCCAAAGATTAATGGAACTCAAATCAAGGGTTTGATTTGAACCTAGTAAAGTTCTTTAAAGAGTTGTTTGTTTTAATCAAGCATATTGACTCAACCTGTAATTGACCATTTCATTCAAATAAACAAACAAACAAGCATTGTTTTTGTTCTTCTGAATGTGAGTCTTTCTGTGTTTGAAGCAGAAATTTATGTATGCTGATTATGGAACAAAATAGCCATTTAGTTCCAGCCTTTGAAAGGGCTTAAAACAAACTAGATGACCCTACAACTAATGTAGCATTGCCATGCTTCATTTCCCACTTGTAGGTCATTAGTGTATCCTAGCTTCCATTGTTTGAGTTATTACCGAAGTAAGAACCTCAAGCGGTATATGATACCAAGGAAGTTTGATTGCTAGGTCACTTCTCTTTAAGCATAAACTTATAGGTAGAAACGAAATCGTAAATTCCTTTCATTTGTTCCTCGTTTTCCTATTTCTTGTACCTTTTCTTATAGTCTTAAGAATTGAATTCTTTAGTGTTGACTTTTATACTTTGTTAGACATGTCCAATGTCACCAACAAGGTTCTTTACCATTTTAATTTATGTTGAATATTTTGTTTCAACTAGATGATCTTACCAGAAGCTTCTAAAGTTCTCTAAGCATCGATCTATTCGAATGTCTAGGGACTAGACTCATTCGAGAATTAAATGGACAAAGATATTAGGTTGTTAACCATTGGTAAAGCTGAGCGTATTAAACTCAATGCTTTATGATCTCAAAACTACAGTGTATTTTGAATTCACAAGCACCAATTGGTTTGCCATTCGATTTTGACGTTCGAAAACAACCATAAAAGTCGCTATAAGAAACGTACATTTTAAATTGCTCACTTTCTCTCATTTCCGTGAATCGTTCTTGGATTCACTACCAATCGAGGAAATTTACTGTTACCTTTCTAAAAGGATTTATTGCAGTGCAAGATATTTAATTATAAACAATAATTAAAACATACATTGAAGCATGCAAAGTCTAAACATTTATCATGAATAATAACATGAAATTAAAGCAACCATGCAATTCAAACAAGTTATTAGCATTTTATTCGATTTTATTGTTCCGGCAGGTGTGAATAAAATGATTCCAAGATCCTAAAATCATTGAAGAACTAAGCACAGTTTGTCGACTTAATCCTAAAACATCTTAGGTAAGAAAAAGCCTTTTGCTAATAGTCTAGAAACTATTCTTGGTTGATAGGTACGTCTAAGAACTTATTAGGTAAACCTATCGATTTTGCCACGACATAAAAGGACTCCTTACTTATATCATTGAGTTTCACCAAAACTAACATGTACTCACAATTATTTGTGTACCTTGCCCCTTTAGGACCAATAAGTAACACCTCGCTGAGCGAAAACTATTACTAGATTGATGTAAAGGATATCCAAGCAAGTGTATATTTTGGCATGGCACCTTTTAACTCAATTTTTAAGTTTGGAACTTAAGGCTCTTACTATGTTGGTTAGATTTTAAGTGAACTAAAATCCTTAATCATGCAACATAATAAAGCTTTTGTTCTCATGCATTTTAAGACATATTTAAAAGCAATAAATAACTTAAAACATGCATAAGATAAATGTGATCTAGTATGGCCCGACTTCATCTTGAAGCTTTGACTTCAAAGTCCGTCTTGAAAATCTCCGTGGGAGGCACCATTTTCTTCAAATAGGATAAGCTATAACTAATTACAACTATTTGATGGTACGCAGACCATATTTGAATTGAAAAATAACTTTGGTACTTTAGACCAATTACATTCAAATTAATGGTACGCAGACCATATTTTCTATCCTATTTGGGCCATACTAGTCACTTCATAACCTGCAAAACAGTACATATACAATATATATACCATTCACCCATTCATTATCATGAATGGCCCACATAGCTGGTTAGTAAAACACATTATGCATCACGTAAACATTTGCAGCAATTAATCAAGGGCACCAATAATCTACCAATTATTCAGTCCTTATTAATTCTAATCAAGTTGTTTTAACCTTAAGGATTTGTAGACCTAATCAAGAGTTTTATGACTAAAAGGGCTCCCACTCAAACCAATAAATTCATATGCTTTACTAATTTTAAACATAAAAATGTATTTCAAGTCTAACCGGAAACATACAAATTTAATTAAAAATTTAAAGCTCATATAAATTTATAATTGAATCCAAAAGTTTAATTTAATTTCAGTCGTATTTAAATTAATTCATGATTTTAATTTTAGTAAAATAATTAGAATAAATAAAATTTATTATAATTACAATATTCAAAATTAAAATCCTAGAAAATAATTTAAATTATTAATTTTAAAATTAATTAAAATTACGTAAACTGAAAAATTTCAAATTAAACATTCAAAACGATCTAATCGTAACGCAAACACCCTACGCATCGCACGTCCATGGGCCGCACGCACACAGCCATCGTTGGCCATGTGCGCGCAGCCCATGCGCTCGTCGCATAGCTGCTGCATCTCCATCGCAAGCCATCGCACGCTGTGGTGCTCGCTGCGCGCGCTCCTTCGCTCGCTGTGCGCGCGAGCCATTTCTCGATGTGCGCGCGACATCGCTCGCTGTGCGCGCGAGCCATTGCTCGCTGTGCGCGCGACATCGCTCGCTGTGCGCGCGAGCCATTGCTCGCTGTGCGCGCGACATCGCTCGCTGTGCGCGCGAGCCATTGCTCGCTGTGCGCGCGACATCGCTCGCTGTGCGCGCGAGCCATTGCTCGCTGTGCGCGCGAGCCATCGCGCGCGATCAACGCTGGGCGCAGCGCTCGTGGCACGCGAGCTTGCGCTCGCTGCGCGCGAGGCTGCGCGCTCTTGCGCGAGGCAGTGCGCGTTGTGGCGCAGCTCGCTTGCTGCCCACACGCGACTGCCATGGCTTGCCTTTCGCCCATGCCCATTTGTCCATAGCTCGTTGCCCACGACACAAGGCAGGGCTGCTGCCTTGTGCTCGTGCACCTAGCTTTGCTCATTGCATTCGTGCCGCACGGGCGACGAGCTCCCTTGCTTGTCGTCGCATGCCCGCACTATACAACACCCCTTAAGGGTAACACGAAGCGTCCATTGCTTTGTGCGTGCAAGTTATATGAACGAATCGCATAAAAATTTAAAATTTATATTTAAAATTAATGACAAATTAATAAATAATATTAATTTCATAATTTTAGGGCGAAAAATCGAAAATTTATTATTCAATTGATTTCCGATTGTCATGGATTCAAGTCTAGGTCATAAAAATTAAAAATTTATCATAAATTTACAATTTTTATGGTGGTTTTTAATCATAGGTTTCTAATTAAATTATAATTAATTATGAAAATCAAATTAATTCTAAATTATTCTAATTTTCAACAAATTAATCATAATTACAAATTAGATTGCATAATTAACAAGGCTAGGCATTCAAACTTGTTAAACATATACAGTAGGTCAGTCAAAAATTCAAGATTTATCAACAAGAATCGCAAATATTTAATTTAACATCTTAAATTTACGAAATTTTGCATTCGAAAAACTAAAACCTTCGAAAAGTCATAGTTAGGCTTCGAATTTGAGAATTCTGGGTTCGGCAGAAAAATACTAATTTTGTCAAAATTTTAGAATGCCTTTTACATGCGGAATTGACACAAAAATCACTCGATTTGGATGAGTAACGAAGAAACTGCCGAAAAACTGCGTACGTATAATTAAATAAACGCAATTTGCAATTAATTAACAATTACGAAAATTAATCACCCCTTTTAATTCATGCAAATGTGTAATATTTAACCATGTTCATGCAATTTAGATTATGAAAATAATAAGGGGCTCGTGATACCACTGTTAGGTTATGATACATATGACAATACATAAATCATGCGGAAACAACCATTAAGCCAGGAATACATATTATTTACACATAATCATATAGCATAATTTAGATGCATACTCTTTGTTGCGTGCCTTCCCTAGCTGCGCCCGAACCGAACAAGAACAAGTCTTTAGGACTCCAAGTGTCGTCCCTCCGTAGATAGTCCACAGCACGTCCGGATCCGCCTTAAGATTGACCAACTAGAATCGCCCTTAAGGTACTAGAATTTTCGGCACTCTTAGGTAAGAAATATGGCTGAATTTTTTTCTCAAAACTCACTTTGAATACTTGAATTAATCTATGTAAATATGTGACCCTAGGTACGTATTTATAGAGTTATGGAAAGGGAATTGGAATCCTAGTAGGATACGAATTAATTAAACTTAGAATCCTATAAGAATTCTAATTAATTAATTTATCCTTTTAGGAATAGGAATTTAATCATATACTAACTCTAATAGTTTTAGGAATCATGCATGAACACAAACTCACACACACACGGCAGCCACGAGGGCCGCCCATGCGTGTGCGTGCGAGCAGCAGCCCACGCAGCGAGGCCATGGCCTTGGCGCGCGCTGGGCCTGCCTTGCGGTGGGCCTGGGCGCTGCCTTGGTTGGGCGCGCGTTTGGCTTGCTGGCCGATGGCCCGACTTCGTGCTGGGCCTTCGTCCGGCAGGCCTCGTCCGATGCTAATTCGTACGATACGCTTCCGATTAAATTCCCGGTTCCGGAATTCATTTCCGATACGAACAATATTTAATATTTCCGATTCCGGAATCAATTTCCGTTTCGAACAAATATTTAATATTTCCGTTTCCGGAATTATTTTCCGATTCCGATAATATTTTCGATTCTGACAATATTTCCGTTTCCGGCAATATTTCCGATTCTGGTAATATTTCCATTTCCGATAATATTTTCCGATACGTACCATGTTTCCGTTTCCGGCAACATCTACGACTTGGATAATAATTATATTTCCGATACGATCCATATTTCCGTTTCCGGCAATATCATCGTTTCCGGAGTATTCATTTCTTGCCTGTGACGATCTCAGCTCCCACTGAAACCAAGATCCGTCGATTCCGAATATCCATAGATGGAGTATCTAATGCCATTAAATACTTGATCCGTTTACGTACTATTTGTGTGACCCTACGGGTTCAGTCAAGAGTAAGCTGTGGATTAATATCATTAATTCCACTTGAACTGAAGCGGCCTCTAGCTAGGCATTCAGTTCACTTGATCTCACTGAATTATTAACTTGTTAATTAATACTGAACCGCATTTATTAGACTTAACATAGAATGCATACTTGGACCAAGGGCATTATTTCCTTCATACTACTTGTTGGCGATTATGACTGTGTCTAGTGGTGAAAGGAGGTCTTTAAGTGAGTTACTTTGCTTTAGGGAGGGTCAAGTCGAGTACTTTAGAGGTCATGGACGCTTGCGCTAGCCCCCATTCAATTGAGGCAAAGCGATCTTTTGAGTATTGGCTAAGTGCCTAGGAGTGTGTGTGCTCCTTCTGGCAAGGGTACGTGCCCTTATTATTTTTTGATGTGTGCTCATTTTGGCATCTTGATGACTTGGATTCTTCCTTTGACTTAAATTTTTCTTTCGATTTGGATTTCAAGTAATTAAATTTCAATAAGGGACTCTATTTTTTATTCTTGTTATTCTATAGGCTTTAACATTTTTGCAAATTGGTTGGATTGCCTACGTATCCGCCTTAAATAGATTTAATTTGGAATCAGGTCTTGCGTAGTTCTTAGCCAGAAAATGGTTTCTTAGAATGCCGATTTTAAACAAGTACGTTCGAGTGGAATCGTTATGTTTGAAATAGGGTGAAATAAGTGAAGTTTATTATTATTTTAATTTGCTGCTTTGCCGTAAGCCAAAAATTTGTTTTATTTTTTAAGTACATGTATTTGCACAAAAATCTTTTCATGTGGTTTTTGGTACGTATATCTGAATACGTGTTGTACCCCCCCAAGTGTTCGTTATTTTTCCATGTATGTGCGGATAAAATGACGAGCACTTCTGGGAAAAATTTGGCAAGCGGAGATATTCAGCGCCCAGGTTGGGGCGCAAAATATTCCGGCGCCCAACTCTGGGCGTTGAAAGTGATTCCTAGGGAGATTTCTTGGCGCGTTGCTTCTTTTCGTTTTGTGCCAAATATTTGCGAATCTTTTTTGTGCGCTAAATGCTTTTTTTTTAGACGAACTTTAAAGGCGCTTTGCAAAGTTTCTTTTTTGTTTTTTTTTTTTTTTTTTTACGTTAAGCGTAGAATGTACTTTTCGTTTGTCTTTTTTTTATTCGTGACTCAAGACGGCTTGAAAGATGGGTTGAATGAGATAGGATAATTTGTATAGGTATTAGTCAAGCATGAGGATTGGAAAGGGTAGAAGATCGTAGAACTTTATATAGTTTTTGTGGTACGACTTGGATTGGTTGACTCAATTCTTTTCCTTCGTTTTCTTGGGTAAATTTCGCACTTTGGGAGGTACGGGCTAAGTATTTCATGGCTCGCTCTTTTTGCTCTCCCTTTTCTCTTTCTCTTTTTTCTTTTTTGCTTGGGATTTCTCCCCCTTTTTATTTGGGCTAAAAGGTAGATGGTTGTGATCTTTGAGTCACGAGTCGAGACTGAGTGAGCCTCGTTTGGTAGGCCTATAGTGGACCTTTAATTTTAGTAGGCCTAGGGTGGACCCTTAAATTGTCTTACTTTGCAAGCGTATTTAGTCGTTTCTTAAAATGTGCAAATAGCGTAGATTCAAAATGTTGTCTTTACTTTATTGAAATTTAACGAAAGAATTACATCGAAAATAATTTTTTGCTTTTTTTTCAGATTCCAGTTTCCGGGATTTAATTGGAAGTTGTGATTTAGACTCGAACTTTCATTAATTTTTCTGATTATAACCCGTGTATGAATACAAGGAGGTGGCCTGGACTCAAAATAATGACGTGGCGTATGCCTATAATACTTGACCAAGCGACTTTCAGACTTAGGCTAATTGGACCATAACTTTTGTTGGTTGACACTTTACATTTTAACCCTTGGGTGTTCATTTGTCATGCGCCATTTTGCTTAATGTTGGCAAGGTAGTTAGTTGGGGAGATCGAATTTTCATTTTTGCAAGACTAGAATCATTAGTGCGGCTTCCCTCTTAGTGTGTATTGCTTTACCCCAATGGTAGCCTTATGGCATGCCGATTTGGGTATTTTCATGGTTCGTCATGTTGCATTCATGGAAAATCTTTTAGTCCGTACTTAGGAGTACTTCAAGGAGCGAGTGGCTCGAGAGGACTATGATAGTCGTGACCCAATGTGATAATAAGCCTTGAGGCCATTAATTTTTTTTTTGTTTTTTTTTTTTTGCCAATGGTATTGACACCTTAGGCTCACTTTGGGGGTTGTGCCACTATGGGGAATGATTTTCAGAATGTGACTGTTTCCATTTGGCAAATACTTGAATTACATAATATATTCTTTTTATTGGTGAGAGAGAGTATTGAGGCCGTAGATTCTTAGCAAGGGATGACAATTGCATATGGGTGCTTATTGATTTAAATGTTAGGAAGGGAGACTCAATATGGTTTAACCTTTTAACTTGCAGAACGACACCAAGCATTAGAACCGATTCTATGTATAAGACAACTAAGACTTAGGATTTAGATTGTACTTCGGCATAGCCTAGTCTAGACTCGAATTTATTTATTTTTTATTCGAACATTATTTTTCCTTGAAAACTTTATTTGAACATCATTTTTTGAATACTTTTCCCATGTGACATTCAAGGTCATTTAATCAGCGTGCTCGGTTTAGTGCCGAACATAGTCGTGTTCGAATATGAGTTGTTTAGTTTATAAGTCGTGTTCCAAAGTCGAGTGCCTTTTTTCCAATACGTCCTTGCAACAAATTTGTCGCTCATTATTCATTTTTTTTTTATGCGCAGGCACTAAAGCTGTTGGGCCTAACCAGTAGGCCAGGCAGCAACTTCGGCGGCCAGGCTGGGCGTGGAAAATGATTGGCGCCCAGCCAGGGGCGTTGAAAATGGGTCCCTGACTTGTACTCGTATTCTGTTCGCGTATCCTTTTTTCGTATATACGACTTGATTTTGCGTCTTTGCCTAATAACGTGCTTTACGCGTTGTGCGGCGTTGTGGGATCCGTTACAGGCTGTCCTGGGCGTCGCTTATTTTTGTGGCGATCGCCCGGGGCTCCGTAACACGTATTTTGGTACAACTCTTTGGCCAATTGGTGTTTATGAATGTTTGGGCAATTTTTAGGGTCGTTGGTTTTCTAGTGTTATTTGTCACACACAACCACATAATTCGCTACACATAACTAACATTACAACATGAAGCAAAATAATATGTCACGTAGTTTATGATAGGCTTCTATGGGTAATATTCGCGCCGGCTTGGTACCTCCTCTATCGTCGATCCAACACATGCCCCGGTCGGGGAAGTGCATTCACGAACGAATTTCGTCCCAAGAGGCCAATCACGATGTAAGCCAAGGGGGCATGCACCAATGAGAGGGACCTAGTGGGCGAGCGATTTGGTTTGGGATAGGTGTACTACTAGCGAAAGTGCCGAGTGGACAACATTCGAAGCGTATGCACCCCCCGGGTGGCGATGGGTATCCTTATTCCCAACTCCCGAGATGAAACATGCCAAGGGAGCCAAGATTCGTTATGCGGTTATGTCCTTTCACCCTTCGGCTATTTTGATTACCTACGAGCACGAGTATTTCATTAACGTCCCCAGTGGAGTCGCCACTGTGAGGGGGTCGAAAAAGCCCGAGGCTAATGCGTGACCTCGTCCCTCGTGGGCGTGACGTTGTCAGATCAAGTGTAATTGGAATTCCTGTGAGTTTACACCCAATCGACTAGTAATATAGGAGTCGCCATTCAGTTTTTAACGACAATGAGAAAAACTGACAAAACCCGGTTATCGTGACATAAAGGGAGTGCCATTATGTTCGACCACGACGGCCATAGGTTCCCTTGTGATCCCTGGTGTGGGGATCTCTCAACGTACACCCGCAGGGCAGAGATTGAGAGTTCGGGGGACTGTAGCTACCGAGAGGAGTGCTCATCGATCATACTCCAGAGGCAGGTTATCCTTACTAGCTCAGCATAAATAATTGAAGGGACATGCGTTAAACTATTGAACTATTCTGAATTTATTTTAGCAATATGCAACACATAATACTAAATCGATCGTCATTATCTTATTTAGATTGATTTAAGGTACCTAGCATGATAATTCAATTGTCCAAGGTATTATCTTATTAGGTGTGATAGATCGATCAAATTAATAGTTTGACAATTTTATAAAAGGGTGATGAAAGCGATTAAATCATATGAGGGACACATTACAACGCACCCTTGAGAGGTGCGTTGTGGTTCTCAGAAAACTAACCACTTGGCTTTGCTATTTCTCCTTTTATTTAGCGAATCTCGGGTTTCTAAGCAATGTTCCAGTATTTAGGCTTAATTCATCAAGCTACAAGGGGCAGGATGCGTTCTGTTCGACTTTTGGGTCGATTGCGACAGAACTCTGGATCAATTTCGCAGCATGAGGCTTAGGCTTAAGGCTAGAGTCAATACTCAGATTATGGAATTGTGTGTTGTCTTTTCACGTCGGTTTTAGGCTGTATTTATAGGAAAAGAGTGTGTGGAAAGATAGATTTTTAAGATACGAATCCAAAAAGAATCCGGAGATAAAACGACCCCAGGCATTTTCAGCGCCCAGGGCTGGGCGCCAAAGATTTCGGCGCCCAGATCCAGGCGTTGAAAATGGGATTTGGGCCGAGTTCTTTGTCAGATTTGGACTCTTAGAACGCGGAGCTTTTGAGATTTATCCAAGTCTTTTAGTGCGTATTAACTCATGACGGAATGCGTCTGGGCCCATTACGAACTCTAGGTTCGTTAGGAATTCAATTAATACGTAACTCTTATTTTCGAATTATACCAAGAATGAAAATTCTATCTCTTTTAGGATTTATGTTGGAGTGCAACACCTAATTCTGACAGGTTTCTATCTTTTATTACTTTGCCACTTTTAACAACTACCTTTTACGACAGTTACTATTCTTAGCAGGTTTCTATAAATAGCAGCTTTGGCTGAAATGAAAAGGTGATTGAGATCCGTTATTTTATAGGAGATGCGTTACCAAGTGAAGATTTATGTTCTCATCATCGAACCTTCCCTTTCGGGAATGGGGACAAAAGTAGGTGTCTACAGCAGTGGTTCTAGTATTGTTGTAGTGGATCCTCCTGATTCTGGGGATGGTATTATTCGGTTTATTCTCTACAGTATTCAAAAACCTCAAGCTCCTACTTCCGAGCTATCTTCTTCTGATGCGCCTCGAGAACATCATTTTTCTTTTGATGTTGCTCTTCTAGACACTTTATTGTCTAAGCGGTTGCGTTCTATGAAACCCATCCCTCCCAAATGTCGTTTGGGTTTTTCGCGAGTTCTAAAAGGGACGCTTGATAAGGTGATTTGCAGACCAGATGACATCGCTTGTTGGGTTCAGTTGCTCGTGTTACCTCTTTGTGTCCTCGCGACTTTTTCTCCGCGAAGTAATCATGAGTGTTCCTCCGGTGTTAGGCGGCGATGACAGGAAGAGAGTATCACCTCTGCTATTCGTTCTTGGGGTGTGCCTGGTGGTTCTGAGCAACTTGTCATAGACACATTGGCTAGCGTGTCTCCCGCTCTATTGGATGTTGACGAAGACCATGATTTGGGGGAGCGTAATATTAAGCAATGCAAGAGAAAGATTTCTGACGGTCACTACACTGCTGCCGTTAGAGTTCTTTCGTCCTCAGGTCTTTCCCCTTACAATGATGCTACTCTTGCAGATTTACAAGCAAAGAACCCTTCCGTTCCGGTCCCTACCTTACCGGATATCCCTGTTGATCATCACCTTACTACTTCCTCCGCTGTTGTGTTGGAGCAGATTAGGGGCTTTCCGCGTGGTACTTCGTGCGGTAGAGATGGCTTGCGTGCTCAACACCTTTTGGATTGCTTGGGTGGTGCTGCTGTAGCTGTTTCTGATGTGTTGGTGGATGCTATCACTCAGGTAGTTAATCTCTTTCTTGCTGGAAAGTGTCTTGCTGAGCTTGGAGGATATATTGCTAGTGCTCCTCTTACGCCACTTGTTAAGCCTGGTGGTGGTATTCGACCTATTGTTGTGGGCACTATTTGAAGGTGCCTTGTTTCTAAGGTCGGGGCTGTTGTGATTGGTCCGCGTTTAGGAAACTACTTAGGAGGGCTTCAGTTTGGAGTTGGGGTTCCAGCAGGTGGTGAGGCCATTCTCCATGCTGTCAATCGTTTGGTTGAGGCTCGTAGGGCCGATGTTGGCCTCTCTATGTTATTGGTGGATATTCAGAATGCGTTCAATTTAGTTGATCGATCGGCTTTGTTGCGTGAGGTTAGGCTACATTGTCCTGCTCTTTCGCGTTGGGTTGAATTCTGCTACTCTTCTCCAGCGCGGATGTATTATGGGGAGCATACCTTGTGGTCTTGTCAAGGTGTGCAGCAAGGGGATCCTCTCGGCCCTTTGCTTTTTTCTCTGGTTCTACATCCATTGGTGTGTCGAATCAGAGACTCTTTTGATCTATCTCTTCAGGCTTGGTACTTGGACGATGGCACTATCGTTGGTGACACTTTGGTGGTTGGAAAGATCTTGGAGTTGATTTTGGAGGAGGGTCCTCATTTAGGTTTCCATGTTAATGTTGAGAAGACAGAGGTTTTCTGGCCTTCGGAGGACCCACGCAGTCGTCTAGAGGGTGTCTTTCCTACGGATATTGCTCGTCCTGCGCTTGGTGTTAAGTTGCTTGGTGGTCCAGTCAGTACGGATCTTTTTGTAAAGAGTTGGTTTCGCAACGTGTGCCGAAGACTGTTGTGTTGATGGATGCTGTTGCTAAGCTTAATGATCCCCAGTGTGAGTTGTTGCTTCTTCGTGCGTGTACTGGAGTTTCTAAACTCTACTTTGCTATGCGCACTTGTCCGCCACATCTTTCTTTTGATGTGGCTCTTCGGGCTTCTTTAGAGCGTATCGTGACTGCTTCGGGACCTGGGTTCGGTGACTGGCAATGGCGTCTTGCCACCTTGCCTTATTCTTATGGAGGATTGGGTGTTTATTCAGCTGGTGATATTCGGCATTATGCTTTTCTTACATCCCGTTTGCAGTCTTCTGGTTTGCAGGATTCGCTTCTTCGGCTTTCAGGTGTTGATGGTCCGGGGCCGGCCTTTGATGATGCTCTTGGTCTTTTCAATAGGACCGTGGAGACCGACCTTATGAGTAGCCCTAGTGAGATCGCTTCCCCCACACTCATGAAGAAATTGGCAGACATATATTTCACGAAGGTTACTGCTGATGCGGAATCCGCCTACTCCTTATCTTCACGTCATGTTTCCCTATGGAAATTATAGCAGGGGGATCACTCCTCAACTTGGTTGCGGGCAGTCCCCATCTCGGGTTTAGGCCAGACTATGAACGGTAAGACTTATCGTTCGGCTCTTTGCTATCAGTTGGGTATTCCGTTGTTCTCTGATTCGACGTCGTGTTCTGCTTGCTCTCGGGTTTTCGATGGGGACATTTATGGGGATCATGCCGTGTCATGTGCTGGGATTGTGGGTATTAAACATCGACATAATGTTGTTCGTGATACCCTTTTGGATATTTGCTATGGGTCGGGGATTTCTGCTCGCAAGGAGGTTGATGTTGGGCTGACTAGTGAGAGTAATGGAGCTCTTCGTCCTGCAGATATATTGCTTTATTCATTGGATGGCGGTCTAAATGTATGTGTTGACTTGACTGGGTCTTCCCCTATGACGCAATCTGGGTTGTCAGACTTCGTTGCGGGTCGGGTTGTGGCGGTTGCAGCGCAGCGGAAGCAGGATAAGTATGCGGCACGTTGTAGGGCTTTGGGTTACGGTTTCTTTCCTTTTTCCTTCTCTTCTTTTGGGGAATTAAAGAAAGGGGCTGTTTCGTTGTTGAAGCGAGTCCAGACGTACTCCAGGGCTCAAGACATTGGGGCACGGGTAGCTGCCCACATTTTTCAACAGGATCGGGTTCGCCATAGCTAGAGGAGTGGGGGCCCAGATTGTATCTCGGCTCCCCTCCAACTTCTTGTAGTTTACTTGATCTTTGTAGCTTGTTAAGCTTGTAACGTTTTGGTGTTTTCCTATAATAATAATAATAATAATAATAATAATAATAATAATAATAATTATTATTATTATTATTATTATTATTATTATTATTATCTTTTATTATTGTTATTGATTGTTTTTATTATTATTATTAATTTTTTTTATTATATTATTTATTATTATTATTATAAAAAGAAGCGATTACACAAAGTTGGATGGGAGCCTAGCCACTAATTAGGCTCCAACACCCTTATTCAAAGCAAAACACAAACGATAAAATTATTATTATTATTATTATTATTATTATTATTATTATTATTATTATTATTATTATTATTATTATTATGGGAAAACACCAAAACGTTACAAGCTTAACAAGCTACAAAGATCAAGTGAACTACAAGAAGTTGGAGGGGAGCCGAGATACAATCTGGGCCCCCACTCCTCTAGCTATGGCGAACCCGATCCTACTGAAAATGTGGGCAGCTGCCCGCGCCCCAATGTCCTGAGCCCTGGAGTACGTCTGGACCCGCTTCAGCAACGAAACAGCATCTTTCTCTAATTCCCCAAAGGAAGAGAAGGAAAAAGGAAAGAACCCGTAACCCAAATCCCTACAACGCGCCGCATACTTATCCTACTTCCGCTGCGCTGCAACCGCCACAACCCGACCCGGAACGAAGCCAGACAACCCAGATTGCGTCATAGGGGAAGACCCAGTCAAGTCAACACACACATCTAGACCGCCATCCCATGAATAAAGCAATATATCAGCAGGACGAAGAGCTCCATCACACTCAATAGTCAACCCAACATCAACCTCTTTGCGTGCAGAAATCCCCGACCGATAGCAAATATCCAAAAGGGTATCACGAACAACATTATGGCGATGTTTGATACCCACAATCCCAGCACAAGACACGGCATGATCCCCATAAATGTCCCCATCGAAAACCCGAGAGCAAGCAAAACACGGAGTCGAATCAGAGAACAACGGAATGCCTAACCGATAGCAAAGAACCGAACGATAAGTCTTACCGTTCATAATCTGGCCTAAACCCGGGATGGGGACTGCCCGCAACCAAGCTGAGGAGTGATCACCCTGCTTTGATTTCCATAAGGCAACAAGACGCGAAGATAAGGAGTAGGCGGATTCCGCATCAGCAGTAACCTTCGTGAAATATATGTCTGCCAATTTCTTCATGAGTGTGGGGGCAGCGATCTCACTAGGGTTACTCATAAGGTCGGTCTCCACGGTCCTATTGAAAAGACCAAGAGCATCATCAAAGGTCGGTCCCGGACCATCAACACCTGAAAGCCGAAGAAGCGAATCTTGCAAACCAGAAGACTGCAAACGGGATGCAAGAAAAGCATAATGCCGAACATCACCAGTTGAATAAACACCTAATCCTCCATAAGAATAAGGCAAGGTGGCAAGACGCCATTGCCAGTCACCGAACCCAGGTCCCGAAGCAGTCACGACACGCTCTAAAGAAGCCCCAAGAGCCACATCAAAAGATAATTGGGCGGACAAGTGCACATAGCAAAGTAGAGTTTAGAAACTCCAGTACACGCACGAAGAAGCAACAACTCACACTGGGGATCATTAAGCTTAGCTACAGCATCCATCAACACAACAGTCTTCGACACACGCTGCGAAACCAACTCCTTACAAAAAGAGGAATCCGTACTGACAGGACCACCAAGCAACTTAACACCAAGCGCAGGACGAGCAATATCCGTAGGAAAGACCCCCTCTAGACGACTGCGCGGGTCTTCTGAAGGCCAGAAAACCTCTGTCTTCTCAACATTAACATGGATACCTAAATGAGGACCCTCCTCCAAAATCAACTCCAAGACCTTTCCAACCACCAAAGTGTCACCAATGATAGTGCCATCTTCCAAGTACCAAGCATGAAGAGATAGATCAAAAGAGTCTCTGATTCGACACACCAATGGATGTAGAACCAGAGAAAAAAGCAAAGGGCCGAGAGGATCCCCTTGCTACACACCTTGACAAGACCACAAGATATGCTCCCCATAATACAGCCGCACTGGAGAAGAGTAGCAGAATTCAACCCAATGCGAAAGAGCAGGACAATGTAGCCGAACCTCACGCAACAAAGCCGATCGATCAACTAAATTGAACGCATTCTGAAAATCCACCAGTAACATAGAAAGTCCAACATCAGCCCCACGAGCCTCAACCAAACGATTCACAGCATGGAGAATGGCCTCACCACCCGCTGGAACCCCAACTCCAAACTGAAGCCCTCCTAAGTAGTGTCCTAAACGCGGACCAATCAAAGCGGCCCCGACCTTAGAAACAAGGCGCCTCCAAATAGTACGCACAGCAATAGGCCGAATACCACCACCAGGCTTAACAAGTGGCGTAAGAGGAGCACTAGCAATATATCCTCCAAGCACACCAGGACACTTTCCAGCAAGAAAGAGATTAACTACCTGAGTAATAGCATCCACCAACTCATCAGAAACAGCTACAGCAGCACCACCCAAGCAATCCAAAAGGTGTTGAGCACACAAGCCATCTCTACCGCACGAAGTACCACACGGAAAGCCCCTAATCTGCTCTAACACAATAGCGGAGGAAGCAGTAAGGTGATGATCAACAGGGATATCCGGTAAGGTAGGACCGGAAAGGAAGGGTGCTTTGCTTGCAAATCTGCAAGAGTAGCATCACTGTAAGGGGCAAGACCTGAGGACGAAAGAACTCTAACAGCAGCAGTGTAGTGACCGTCAGAAATCTTTCGCTTGCATTGCTTAATATTACGCTCCGTCGAATCATGGTATTCGTCAACATCCAATGGAGACACGCTAGCCAATGTGTCTATGACAAGCTGCTCAGAACCACCAGGCTCACCCCAAGAACGAATAGCAGAGGTGATACCCTCTTCCTGTCGTCGCCGCCTAACACTAGAGGAACACTCACGATTACTTCGCGGTGAAAAAGTCGTGAGGACACAAAGAGGTAACACAAGCAACTGAACCCAACAAGCGATGTCATCTGGTCTGCAAATCACCTTATCAAGCGCCCCTTTAAGAACTCGCGAAAAACCCAAACGACATTTGGGAGGGATGGATTTCACAGAACGCAACAGCTTAGACAATAAAGTGTCTAGAAGAGCAACATCAAAGGAAAAATGATGTTCACGAGGCGCATCAGAAGAAGACAGCTCGGAAGTAGGAGCTTGTGGTTTTTGAATACCGTAGAGAATAAAACGAATAATACCATCCCCAGAATTAGGTGGGTCCACAAAAACCGTACTAGAACCACTGCCATGTCGACACCTAGTACGATGAGTATGTGTCTTGAAATAATCTCCACATAGCCAAATTCCCATACGACGGAGGGTCACCTCAGCCGTAGAAAAAACCTGCAAATTGGTAGTATGGGAGTGACGGGTTACATCCCGCACACCAGAGCAACAATGACGATCCCGTAAGTGAGTGATCAGAGAACTCCTCACCAAACCACGCCCACCTCCATCCTGGCATCCGCTAAGACCCACAAAAGGGCAATGAAACTTCTCCACGGAAGCCGCCATATCAAAGCAACTCAACAGAAAGCCCAGAATTGCCAACACACCACAGCCAAAGCCACCAACACACCAACACACCACACCCACCCTAAACACCAACACACCAACACACCACAACCACACTAAACACCACCGAAAGCCAGAAACACCACGCCACAAACAACGTCACAAACACTGCCAAAAACACTCACGAGCAACACAAAATGCCTCCTCCGTACACCAACAACTCCGACCACTCAAACTCCGAACACCGACCTTCGTACACTAACAAATTCCCACAACCAACAATACACACAACCAACAAACACCGCACACCAACTGAACGACGCTGATCGGACAGCCACTCGAACACAACAACGCACACCGGTGAAAGACAGCGACAAACCACTGACGAACACCACTGAACACCACTGAACGGCGCACAACACCCACACAAACCCCTTGTCCACGTAACGGCCACTGACCTGATGAGAGCTCCGCCAGAAAAATGTAACCCACATGGAACAGCCTGAAAACCCACATCAAAATGCTCCCAAAACAGCCGCAATTCACGCCTGAAAACCGATCGAACCTCGCCTGAAAACCGAACACCGAATACAACCCTGAAACTGGACAAAACAAACGCCCAAAATACCGCTGAAACTGCACCGCTTGCCGACCAAAACAGCCCTGGAACCCGCCTGAAATGAACCCGACAACTGCAAGCCGCCTGAAAAACCCAAGACACCTGCAACCCGCCGCCGACCTGCCTGAGACCCTCCTTGACCCCGCCGGAGAGATGAACTTCCGTGCAAAAAGCCCTAATCCCTAATCGCCCATTATTGAGAGAAAAACGTATTATTATTATTATTATTATTATTATTATTATTATTATTATTATTATTATTATTATTATCATTATTATTATTATTTTACATTATTATCATTCAAAAATTAGGGGTTTTAGGATTCTTTATCTCTCGCCATTATTGTACCAGAATTTGGAACTTGACCAGCTGCTGGCAAATTCTGACCCGACCTGATAACCCGAGTCGAACCTGATCTGAAGTTATTGAGAGAAAACCGAACCCGACCTGAATTGAACCGAACCTGTATGACCTGAAATCGACCCGATTTGACCCATTTATCATATTTTGTAGTAATATTAAGTTTTACAATATTTCTGATATTTTTTGACACAACCCTAAATCGACTCAAAATCAACCCGAACCTAACCCATTGACCTGAATTGGTCTTAGAGGGGTCCAAAGGAACCCCATTTTTCTAGAAAAAGCAAAAACTAATAAATCATCCGGAGTATATATTTACAATTAATATTCGCTAGAAACAACAAACACAAAAACAGCTTAGTAGTGTTTTGTACTCGATCCGTGTGAAACTCTACCTCCTGACTTTGAGGTCATATCTAACCAACTCTTCGGTGTTTTTTTTACTTGAACAATTTTTTCACTTGCTTAATTATACAAATAATGGAAATTTAGTTGTGGTTTTTATTAAGGATTTTGCAATTTTTTTAACTTGCCAAATTCGATGTATAAAAATTAAATAATTATTAGACAATGTTTAATTGAGTAGGATTTTGAACGGGTGATTGTTTCTTATTACAATAAGATATTGGTACTATATTTTATTTAATAGTTTCTTTGAAAATTATTAGGACCTAATTACATAATTCTTCTTCGTAGAATAATGCCTCATAATCGTTGAAAAAAAATTGACATTATTTTACCAGTGTCGGCGTGTATTACTTTTTAGCACCCCTTTTAATAAATTCTCGGATCTGCCATTGTTCACCAGTGTTATTTGTTCTAAATTTCTCATGGACAACGAAGGCAAAATCGATCCCAAGGCTCGCTTTGAGATACCCAATAAATATCATGAAACTTGTACTCACTGCCTGCATGATGGCCACGAGAATAGTACGTGCTTCAAACTTCATGGTTAACCGGATTGGTACGAAGATATGAGAAGCCGACGTGCTCAAGGTGGGGCTGCCCGTGGACAAATTGTTCCAGCTAGGGTAAATTTCTATCTCTGGAAGCAGTTTGCGGAATTGTCCTACTACACTTGATAGTGGAGTTGCTTCTTGAAGTGGGGTTGCATACCCTCCTTTAAGAGAAATTCCAAGTTTATCTCCTGATTAACAAGAACACGTAAATTAGGGGGTATACTCGGGAAAAAAAGGTGAACTCATTTAATGTAAAATTGATTATATATTATAAAATTCTAGCTGTATATTTTTGTAAAATGACTATGAATTAGGCTTATTTGACTGTATATTGTTGTATAGTGACTGTATATAATTCGAAATTGGATGCAATCACATCTGGACAACATGGAGGGAGGCAGAGGGGACGACGAGGTCATCGGTTGCTATTAGCATGTCAACATGGTGTTGGTGGCAAGCAGCAGCAGGCGAAGAGTGCGGGAAGATCCGTCTTCTCGTGGTCTGGATTGGCTGCAGCTTGCAGTATTTGAAGAGGACGGCGGAGCCGAGTTCACCGATTCAGCAGCACTGGTTGTCGGAACTGAGGAGGGGACCACCACCGACGAGAACGAGGATGTCGTAGCGTAGTAGCATGTGGACGAGGGAGAGAGAGTGGGAGAAGGTGCAGTTGAAGATGGGGCGGAACTCGGCGGAAGGGAGTCGTTATTGAAGATGAGGAAGCCGGAGTTGGTAGGTGATATGTCTTTTATTTACCAAAATGCCACTTGATATACTATTTTTGTTAATCTTGGAGATTAACTCGGAAAAGATCCTCTTGTAGGGTACACTCCCGAGCAAGTAAAGATTATTCTGAATATCCTTATACTCCACAATTAGATAAGATGACAGATGTGTCATCGGCTCGGCTCTACCTTGGATTATAGACACGGCATGTGATGGGTGATATAAACATTGTTAACACCATACTATCAAATACTTGTGTTTTTTAAAGTACCTCAAGCACTTGATATTAACCTTTTTTTATATAAAAAAAAAGTACCAACGGCGTACAACTACAACACATTATATACAACCCCTACTGATGTAGCTAGAAACCTATGCCTACACCTACACCAAGCAACCTCATTCCACTGCAACGTATGCACTACATCATTATAGTCATGCGGCTCATGCCCCTTGTTCATCCATACATCATTCAATAACACAAGTATATAATATACTTCTACAATCGCAACACATATAAAAATAAAATAAAAATAAAAATAACTATCAATCAAGGGTGGTTACATTGATGATAACATCATCCATCACCCTCAAAAAAAATATTAATAGGAGATTTTAATGAAAGAGTTGCATAAAAGTCATAAACCAATAACGAAATAGAGCAGTAAAATCCGTAGGCATTTGCATCTTACAAGACATTCATTTATATACCCATATGGTTAATACTCCTTCCGTTCCTTAATACTCGACTCAGTTTGACTTTTTGCACTATTTACATAATTTATTTTGACTATATTTTATTTCTAGTATATGAAAATAAATGTTAGTATATAATATATTGTTGGCTTCATCTTAATATATATTTTCAAAATATTAATATTTTTATAAGTTTTTATAATATGTAGTAAAAAATTAGTGGCCAAAATTGTGCATTGACAAGGATATGTGATCCAAATAGGTCGAGTATTAAGGAATAGAGGGAGTAACTTAATTGGTGATACATATTTCCACAAAATCTTGTGTAACGTACTAACATCTTCAAATGATTAACATCATAAACGTTTATCGCTTTTTTTTGGACAAAAAAAGAAATTTTATTATTAACCAAAGGTAAAAAATAAGTACATAGATGCACCAAAATAGTAACCACAACTCCTAGGCATAGGCATACCCCCACGAAGGGTTGAGAAAAAAACACCTTGATCCTCTCCCATAAAATAAAGGAAATTTTATTGTTAACCACCTAAAAAAAAATTAAATTTTTTTTTTTACAACCAGCTAAGAAACTAAAACTTGTACTCCGTATTGCATCACTTAAAAAAAATTAAAACTTGTGTCTTTACTACGTGAAAATGAAAAAAAAGAGATGAAACCGTTATGTGGGGGCGTAATAACGGTATTAATTCTGATATTTCTTCTTCCACGATTTCATGTATTTAACTCTCTTTTCTTCCCCTGTTTCCATCATTTCCATGAATTCATATTAAAATTTGAGGGAAATTATATGAGCGGCCCACATAACGGTTTCATCTATTTTTCCATTTTTTAGGTGGCACAAAACAAGTTATAATTTCTTTTTACTCCCTCAATCGTGACCTTTTCAATTTCCTCCCATAGCCCGCGAGCAGTACCAGCTCGACCGGGAACCCAATCTACGTATGTAATCGCTTAAGCGAATCTTTTGTTAACTGGCTTAAGCATTGCTTATGGTAGTTGACTCGCTAAAGCTTGAAGTTGAATATAAGATTCTTTTTCACTCCCGCGAATCGCTTTGCTTCTCAATGAATGTGCTTGCTGTCTCACCCAAGTGAATTGGTTTCTAGAGCATTCTACCAGTTTTTGGCGACTTTCACTTTCAACCTGATTCACCTCCTGCATAGCTTTTGTGTTACTCGCATAGTGCATTAAAAAGCCGCTAGGAATTAGGTTGCAGGGGAGCCCCATTGGCGATTGTCTTAATGCTTTTCCATACTTTCCGCATTCAGTTCTAGCAATTTTCGCACCACCCCTGCCAAGAAGTCTGGACAATTTAATGGAATTTGCCAAGCCCTTCTACGTTTATCTTCCCCCCTATGCGCTCCAGGTGTTGTCACCAAAAACCTTCCCCGGTTGACAGAACGTACGTCTCGCTACTGACATGCGCCAAGGGAGCATAGGGAGGAACCGGACATGCAGCCTGGGATTGTGTTATCCATCGAACTGCTATGTTTAAAGTGGTAAATAAAATGTAGGTTGGATTGGAATTCGCTTACTTTGATGTCGATGTGCTTTATGTTCATAGTGGGTTTTCCATCTTTAATCACCAGACCTACATTTTGTAATTAAACGATACACTTCCTATTCTTGGCATGTCATGGTCTCACTTTCATTGATATTAATCTTTCTCTCCCTCATGTGATCCCCGCACTTACTCACATCCTCTTTATTACTGCAATAATTTACCCATTATCGATTCTTACCGTAAATAATAACTCAATACCCCCTTTCATCTTATTTTAATAAATTTAGCTCACCCTCCTAAACCTACTTGTCGATCAAACTAAATCTTTTAATTAAATACGGAGAGAGTTGGTGGTAAAATACGAGTTTTAATTTTTTAAATGCTAGAAAACCAATTTTTGATTTTAATAGTTGGTAAAAAACAATGGCAAAATTGCTAAAAGGGACCTTTTATAGTCCAGATTTTGCGAAAAAGGTGATTTTAAATTATTTTTTTGTAAAAACACACCTATATGTAAAAATAATTTGCGAAAGACAAAAAAAACGAATATTCAGGCATTGACTTTGAGAATCCGCCGTTGACTATCACGTGAGAGGCACGTGCTCCCTGTTTTCTCTAAAAGCGCCCCTTTTCCTTCCAAAAGATCAGCCTATATACCACCCAACCTAAAAAAAAATTCGTTCATCCTTTTTCCCTCCTCTGTTCTTCTTCTTCCCCCCGCCCCACACTCGAAAAAAATTCCAATCTCTCTGCAAAATTAAGTTGAATAACGAATCACTGCAAGCGTCTCCATCAAAATTCGAGTATGGGCACGAATCATCTGGAAAGAATTCCTTCTAATTTTGTGGAATTTGAATGTCGAAAAATTAGGGTTTTTTTCCCCAATTTTGTAAATCAATTGAATCGAATGTTGTTGATTACTTGTTGCAGTAATTATGGCTCGATGGAAGGAAGTGAAATGTGGGTATGGGTTTCCTGTAGCCAAGAGGACTGCTTGGACTCATGAAAACCCGGGGAGAAAGTTCATTGCTTGCAAATTCTACAATCCTGAAACTGGGCAAAGGGGGTACAACAAATTTCATTGGCTTGATGAAGATATTGTTGAATGGCAAAGGGATGTTACTAATGTGTTGGTTGCTGAAAAACATAGGTTGTCCACTGATCTTGCAATTTTGAGGAACCGATTCGCTTGCATTGAACAAGAGAATATTAGGCTAATCGAAGAGGTTGAAAGATTGAAGAAGAACAAGGGCATGATGATGGGTGTTTTGGGTCTGAGAAGCCTGGCTTGGGTCAGAATAAGCTAATGGGGATGATTTGTGTGTGTGCAATTGTGTCTGTGCTTTTTAGTTTCACTGTAATCAAGCTATTTGGGTAGATGGTAGGATGAACTTATTATCAATATGTTAGGCAATTAAGAATCTAGGTTTGGTTTAATTCTACGTTGTAATGCCTTTAGGTTTAATGCATTTGTTGTTGTAATCAAACCATTGTGGTTTAGAATGAATGGAAAGTTTGCCTCATTTATTTTGCCAAAATTAATCGGACTCGTAAAAATTTAAAAATTACTTGTTTTGTTGGTATGAATCTTCCCGTATTTTGTTGATGCTTAAGTTAAGGTGATGTTTATTTTGGTAGCCGTCGATTTGAATATATTGTGTCGTGTTTAAGGTACTTTGTTTCGTGACCAAAATGAAAGGGACTTATATAAGATGAAAAATTGGAGAGAAACACACTTATATAAGAGGTGAAATTGACATAATTTTACAAAAGTAGTCAAAATGACTAATGTTGACTTTAGCATACCAAAGTTGACTTTAGTTTCATGACCAAAATAAGAGCAAGAGACAAGCAAGCAGCAATTGTATTCCTTTAACTTACAAAATACCAAAAACTAGGATTCCAACTGACTAACAACCTAATCTAATCTTGATGTTGACTTGGGTTAAGTTGAGGAGCACCTTGGGAGGATTGAACCACAGAAGCTTCTTGAGTTGTAGTCTGACAAACAACAGTATCACCAGCAGGGGTTGAAGCTGCCACTGTTTCACCAGGTGGTGCAGGCATAGGACACTTAGGTTTGTAGTGTCCAAGTCCACCACACCTGCTGCACTTGTTTTGCCTTTTGCTCTCTTAACAGGCTGCTTGTCTTCATTCTCTATAGCTGCCTTATGCCTCTTGTGTTTGCTTGGCCTGCCTGGCATTTTTCTGTAAGGTGGAGGCAATGGACCTGGGTAAGGTGTTTGATCCCATTGGTTCTAACCAGGCATACCCTTGAATGGTGGGGCATAAGACTTGGTATAAGTTTGAACATGATAGGCAGGGTGGATGAAGTCTTCGTAGTTGAGCCTCTTTGTTTGAATACATGCCAATGCATGCCAACAAGGGATTCCCATTAAACTCCATATGTAGCATCCACATACTTTAGTTTCTAAGTTGACAACAAATGTGTCTTGGTCATGGTCCACCTCGAACTCATGTAAGTCAGCTGCCGGATTCTCATGTTATGCACTTGCTTAAGACCCTGCTGAACCATCTTAACAACAGAAGGCATAATAACACCCTTAAATCCCTTCAGTCCCTCCCTTTTTTAATTGAATCTCTCCATGACATACCTCCTAATTAACCCACTCCATCAGCTGTAGTATTGGTTTTGCCCTTGCCTCCCTCAACACATTATTAAAACTCTCACAACAATTGTTTAGTAGCATTCCTGACTTAGAAGCAGTGCTAAATTCATGTCTAGACCAGTGAGTTGTGTTGATGTCAGCCAAGTACTTAAATGCATCAACATTCAATTCTTTTATAGTTGCCATGTGAGTGTTGAAATGATGCTGGCAACAACATATGTATGTGTTAGATCAAGTTGTATACAGATAGACAGACCACATTACATCAGGAAAGCAAGTAGAGAGTAAGAATACCTTTGTGGAAGCTCTAGCTGCCTTCCAGAAATGCTCTTTGTACACTACACCAGGAAACTTGCCTTTGAAGTTAGTCCAGATATACCTACAACAGTATTTGGTCTCTGCATTTGGCATGACTGTTCTGAAAGCATCAAGCAAGCCCTGCACACAAGGCAACCATGAATGCATTGGAAAAGTCAGATATGGAGATCACAAAGATCAAGTTAAAAAATAACAAATAAGTCCAAGTTTGAGAATTATATACTCGGTTTGAGATCGGACACGATCAAGTTAAAAAAACGAAAAATATGTCCATGTTTGAAAATTATATACTCGGGTATGAGATCGGACACGATCAAGTTAAAAAATGACAAATATGTCCAATTTTGAGAATTATATACTCGGGTTTGAGATCGGACACGATCAAGTTAAAAAATGACAAATATGTCCAATTTTGAATATTATGTACTCGGGTTTGAGATCGGACACGATAAAGTTAAAAAAAAATTAAAAATACGTTCATGTTTGAAAATTATATACTCGGGTTTGAGATCGGACACAATCAAGTTAAAAAAATTAAAAATAGGTCCATGTTTGAAAATTATATACTCGGGTTTGAGATCGGACACGATCAAGTTAAAAAATTAAAAATATGTCCATGTATGAAAATTATATACTCGGGTTTGAGATCGGAAACGATCAAGTTAAAAAATGACAAATATGTCCAAATAACTACACAATAACATAACATAAAACAATTTGAAACAATAAGTAATGGAAAGCTTAGGGGAAGGATAGTACTTTCTGTCTGTCAGACATGTAGGTCAGATCTTCCTTCTCATGAACCCAAGTAACAGAGTCAGCCACAGAGATGATATCAGCTCTCAAAAGCTCCAAGAACCAGCTCCATGTTTCAGCATTTTCAGTCTCCACTACAGCCCATGCCACAAGGAAGATGTTGTTGTTCCCATCCTTCCCAACTGCAGTCAACAATATACCTGGGTATGCTCCCCTCAAATGTGCCCCATCAACCCCTATTAATGGCCTGCAGCCAGCCATAAACCCTTTTTTGCAAGCTTGCAAACACCCATACAACCACTGAAATAGTGAAGGTGGGTTTTCTATGTCTTGTACCTTTACCACAGCTGTACTTCATGGGTTGTACTTCCTAATAGTTGCTGCATAGTCCCATACCCTTTTGTACCCCAAACTAGCATCCCCAGAAATCATTTTCATAGCTAAAGTTCTGTTGTAGTAAGCTTTGTAATACCCAATTTCAGATTTCACTTCCCTCCTTGCTCGTCTTATGAATGCCTTTATTTTTGTGTTAGGTTCATCCCTCCAATCCTCTAAGTATCTCTCAGCTAGGTACTTTGAGGTAACCTTTGGGTTGTCAAACTGCCACCCATAAATATGTGTTGGCCTGATACTCTTTATTTGCCAACTTTCCTCTCCCTTTAGTTTTCTGCCATGTATTTTAAATCTGCACTTCCTCTTCTTTTTACACACACACTGCACTGCCCTACCCCCTTCACAGGACACCCACATCTGTTTGCACAATACACTGATACTCTATTCTTGTTGTTGTGCAAATAATAGTAGTTATACCCTTTCTGGATGGCATTGTGCCTAATTGCCTTCCTCAAAACAGTGTTTGATGGAAACTTCAACCCCTTAAACAACTCAATTGGACTTTTGAAATCAACATTGGGATTGAAACAAGGGTAATCAGGTCCTTCATCATCTGATCCTACTCATCATCTGATCCTACTATATTAACAACCTCATTATCACTGTCATTAAGTTCATCATCATCCCCAATGTCTAACTCACCCTCAATACAATCTTCATCTTCTTCCCTTTCTTCCCCTGCTGCTGCTTGCTTAAGACCTGCTAAACTCCTTTCAACCCCCTCAGTTATCTCATGGTCCACATATCTATGGAACAAATCATCTTCACTCTCATCTTCATAGTCACCCTCACTCAGCAAGACATCACTGCCATTTTCAGATTCACCCTCAACAATTCTCTCTTCACCTGTTTCATCCTCAGCAGCTCTCCCCTCAGTTCCTGCAGCTCTCCCCTCACACTCAGATGTTCTGGATCTCTGCTCACCTTTCAGCTATCAGCTCATTCTCAAAAGCTATCTCCTTAGCTCCCTCACCCCCAGTTGAAATTTGATCACCGTCAACAACTCTTTCCTCACTCACAGCAGCTCTTCCCTCACCCTCGGCTGATTTGTGTTTCAGCAATGCCTCCTTTTCAGCAAGTGTTCTCTTAAAAAGGGACACTATTGGGATTTTTTGTCTCACTGCTTTCTCTAACAGTGGGGGAAATTTGAGTAGTGTCGATGGAAGCAGGACAGTGGGAGGGGGGGGCGGGGGGTGGGATATCTCTGGACAGAATGGAAGGTGGGAGTATTTTGGACTGATTTGTGTGTGGAGGCAAGCCATTTAAAGTGTGGCTATGTGTAGAGTGTAGACTAGAATTAGGGTTTTGACTTGAGCTGCTGACTGTACTGCTGACTAGATTAATGTGTGGGCCCCCCCCTTGATGTGTCACCACTCACAGAATTGCTCCCTCCACCACTTGATTGGGTTTCACTATCACTATACCACTTCACATATGTGGGAAAACGACTACGATCATCATACTCCTTCTCAACATGTGTCACATACAATTGGTACGACCCATCCTTCTCGGGTGCACTCAAAAACTCGGGAATCTCAACATCACTCTTGATCTCTTTCCTTCCATTCCCATGTAAACTACACCCTCGCCTCCTAAACCATATCTGACCTACTTCGTATCCCAATTCCCTCCTAATCCAATCTGCAAATTCAAAGTAGCAATTTCCTCCACATTTGTTTTGAGTGACATACCAGCCTTAGGATTTCTCCCCCTTTCATACGTAGTTTTGTTATTTCTAGATATAAACTGACACCCATGGAACAACCTAATAGTGACAGGCTCCATCAATTTATACCAGCTTTGTTCTACGCTAATCCTACCGTTAAACTTGATGCACATACAACGACACACTAAACTCAATTTCCAATTTCATCACAGATATGCCAACAACAAAAAATTCAACATTACAAATTCAACAATTCACCAAAATGTGTAATTCTCTCATGAAAGGATAAAAGAATAGGCTAAATATCCAAATTATGCAACCATATTAAGACCATATTTCCCACCATTACATATCAATTCGTAATTAATAATCCAGAATAACCACACATAAACAACCACATTAAGCATCAATTTATTCAATTATCAACCATAAACCCTAATCAGTATTATAATCGATTTTTAGGAACACTTAAGTAATATTACCAGAATTTAACAAATACACATGTGTTTCATTAATCCTAATTAATTAGTAAACTAAGCCCTAATTTTTACAGTAAAATCAAGGTTTAAAGATGGTAATTTACCTATCTTTGTATATTACTCTGTAATTTAGGTAGTTGTTGACACTTGTCTCCTTCCTCTTTCTTTTCCTTGATGATGACGCCTTCCCCTTTCCATTATTAGCCATGGAAGTACAGCAGTAGCAGAGAATAGCAGAAGGTGCAGAGAATTTTGACAAAAACGGGAAATAAAAAGTCAGAAAATTTGCCCAAAAATGGAAAAAAGAACATGAATTTAAGTAGTTGGACCATTGATGATGACTTACTTGTGCTTATTGGTTGAATTTTTCGAACTTCATTGATGACGCTTCATTTATGATTAGCTCATTGATGGCGCAACAGTTGAAGAGTTTCCCAGAATTTTTTTTTAGGTTTTAAAGGGTTTATATAGGCTGATCTTTTGGAGGGAGAAGGGGTGCATAGAAAACAGGGAGCACGTGCCTCTCACGTGGTAGTCAACGCCGGATTCTCAAAGTCAATGCCTGAAAATTCTTTTTTTTTGTCTTTCGCAAATTATTTTAAAATTTAGGGGTGTTTTTACAAAAAAAAAAATTAAAGGTCCTTTTTCACAAAATCTGGACTATAAAAAGATCCCTTTTAGCAATTTTGCGAAAAACAATTTATCCTAAAATAAACAACCAAGAACTAGTAGAAGAAATTGCTCATTACATTTGTACACCATAGAAGAAGTTGCTCAATACATCTGTACACCTTACATTAACTCTATAAATCACATAATTAATGACATTTAACTTCTTCAATACATCTGTACACCTTACATACTCTGTAAAAATCACAGTTAATGGCATTTTGCTGAGTATCGCATTTCCCCTCAAAAATCAGTTGATTTCTTTGTCTCCAAATCTCATAAAGAGCTTAGTGAAGATCAAAGCGTGGATCATCCATTTCCCTACAAGCTTTAGCAGGGGCCAACACTTCTTGATCGAAAGGTAAACTGACTATTCAATTTAAGAGTGCAACAACTGCCCCCAAATACCAGCAAAATAAGAGCACTGAAAGAAGATATGATCAATGGATTTCATATCAGTACCACAAAAAGAACATAAAAGAACATATGGAGTCTGTACGGATGTTCCATACAACAAGTCTATCCTTAGTAGTCAACCATTTGAAGGCAAGAGGAACCCTAAATACTTAAAAGGTAAAGTACCTTCATCCAACCGAAGAACGTGCTTAACGGAGTTATTAATCTCTTCAGAAACACCATATATGTAAATGCTACTCTTATCATGGTTTGGAAAAACCGGAGGAGCAAGAAAATTTCAAGAAAGCAGAGTACGTAAGATCAACAAAAATAGGATAAGCTCTATGGAAGAGTAATAAGTCATCTGCAAACATAAGATGTGTGATATTCAACTTTTTTACATTTTGGATGAAAATTAATATGGGGGTTATTCATGCATCTACACATATACTTCCTCCGTCTTTTAATACTCGTAACGTTTGTACTTTTGCCACTATTCATATAATCTACTTTGACTATTCGTAGTGTTTTTTATATAAGATAAAACATAGTCATGTGTGATTTTGTTAGATTCGTCTCAATGTGTATTTTCAAAATATCAACTTTTTATAATTTTTACATAAAGAGAATTTAAGATATAAATGATCAAAGTTGTGCATTGGCATGCGTGAAACTAACAAACGTTGCGAGTATTAAAAGACGGAGGAAGTATTCCATACCAAGGGAAAATAAAAAGGGAGCGAGTGGGCCTTGCCTGAGGCCTTTTTTTGCAGGAAAGGGAGAGTATGGAGTACTTGTACCATTAATCAAGATAGAATGAGAGATTGTAGAAACACATTCCATAAACCAGCTTATAAACAAAGACGGGAAACCGAATTCAAAAAGCATAGATCTTAAAAAGCTCCACTCAATGGAGTCATATACGCTTTTTTGAGATCCACCTTGATCACACCTTGGGAAGAGATTTTTCCTGTTATAACCCTTAATCAATTCAGTTTATTGCTACTTTCGCATAAATCACATCTGTTATGCGTAGTCATTTTCTGCTGTCCTATGAGCCAAAGACTACGCTTCTTTTCCATTGTACAAATTGCCTTATTCGCTATTGAAAACACAGAATCTCAATGCAGTATATACTGTGATTAGGCTAACCATGATTGGTCATTTGATTAGCTTTTCCGATTTATATGCTCTTGTTCATCCTATGCAGCGACTGCGTGAGGAACTAAAATCTTATGTGCAGAGGCACAACCTTTCTGAACTTGGAGAGACTGTCAGAAGCATATTTGAGAGCTATGAAATCTTAGAAACCCAGAACAATTGCAAGAATCTGTGACTTGCTCTCATGTGCCAGAAGATGCTATTAATCTCTCTGGTAAGGATGCTCAGAGTAATTCTTCTACAGCAGCAACCAAAAAGCTCAAACCGAAATCTCTTAACACTGATGCTCAAGCTTCTTCCAAGAAGGAGAATGTGCAGAGGATTACTCCAGTGATCAAAACGCGAGCATCTGTTAACCGTGAACTTGTTAAGACAAAATTAGTCACGGAAAATGGAGGCAATAACATAAAGAAGAAGGTTCAAAAGCCAGGCAAGCAAGAGTCAACTAATGGAGATAAGATCTAGCAGGATGAAAATCCGGTCTCTGAAGACGATACTCCGCTTTATTCTAGCATATTAATATGATGCATTGTACTATACTCAAACTACAGTCCAACTGAGCGACAGGCAGCAGCTGCAGACTCTACTTTGGACTTCCCAATGTGGATAAACAGATGACCAAATCAAAAGATGAAAATTCATAATCTTTCAAATTTGTAATACTACATCTAGTAATAAAAAATGCAATAACAACTCCAGAAATCACTAGAGAGTAGAGACTAGACGAGAACATTATAAAGAAGCAAACCTACCTATGCATATTATTAAGCTCCACTACATCATGATCAACAATACCTATTGGACCTGAAACACAACCCGGAAACTATGTTGGTTCTGATAAATTTAATTTCTTTAAATAACTTTTATCGTATCATACAAATGGGAAAAATATCTTCTAGTAGGATAGAGTGCAAGGTGCCAATATCTGTCCTCTATGTTCAATTTCAAAGCAAAATCATGAAATTATGTCTTACTGACTTCACATACTGCAAGATACAACAGAGCAGGTGATCCCAAGCCTCCAGCTCCAATAACCAGCACTGAAGGCTTCAACAGATTTGACTGCCCTAACAAGCAGGCAGTAAAACAAGTATTATTACTCCAATTTGGCTATAATACGGAGTTCAGCAAGTACATACAAGCCCCAGTACATGATTTCTGTTTGTTGATGGATTATTTATTATAAATATTTTCCAAAGCCGCAGCAACGCTTGCCCTGGCTCATCCAATACCGCCGAATATTCCAAAATAAAGGAATTCAGAATGATGCAAGTATGAAAGCCAAAGTAGTGAAGATGCCACAAGCAAAGATCTCAAAGGACGGAGTACAGAAATTCTTCTAAACCAAGAGTAAAAGGGAGGTACTCAGTCATTGCTACTTCGGCCTAGATTGTTGTATATCCTCAATCTTCTCCAAGCTAAGAGCCAAATATTCTCAATTTATGGCTAGGAAAACACAAGGTTTTGCCAAATACTGTAATAGTAACAAAAGAAATAAAATCTAACCGAGGTTAATGGAACAAAGGAGCAAAAGGAGCTCAATTACTGTGACAATAATTAAACAAAAGCCAAAAGAATCCAGAAATCCATTAACTTCTCCTATCCCTCAAGTCCTCAACCACGAGCTCTCGCTAAGATGAATGACATAACCAACCTGATTGAACCCTGAACACCAAGCTCAAGCTCAATAGACAAGCTCGACCTTTACGAGGGTGTCTCAGACTCTCAGCTCAGTTTCCTCTAAGGTTTACCTTTTTCTTTCTAGTTAGAACCTCATACCAAGCTCGAAAACCCGCAAACATAACCAGCAATTCATAAGCATATGCATTAAGAAGGAAAATGATTTCAGAAAGAAATCACATATTACAAGCAGTTCAAGCACATTGCATAATCACTTAACCTCAACAAAAACAGAAAACGCAAAAAACTATCAGATTCACCACATACTCAACCAAGAAATTCTTAACTTTCTCATAAATTCAGATAAACCAACAGCAACTGCAGAACCAACACAGGTCTGCTTACAACCCAAACAACAAAGAAGCAAAAAGAAACACTAAAACAAGAGCAACAGAGCAAAGAACAAACCTAAATGCTAAGAAGGAATTGTTTCATCTGATTAGTGCATCTCCAGGCAGCCTTGAAGATGATTTCACTGAAACTGTATCAGGCCCTTTACATAATTGGGGTTTCAGTGAACCAAGAGTGTGGTTTGCAGAAGGTCAAACATCCTAAAAATATTTCCCAAAGTAGCTAACATTTTATTACTATTACTCATTAGAGTATCAAGCATCCTAAACAGAATTCTCAACTTATCTAACGAGTTAATAAGCAATTGGCGTGGAATTAAACAAGAAATTAAGCAACCTATTTTTCAGGTGGTCCAAATCAATTAAAAACAATCCAATTTTCAGGAGGAGTTGAGTAGGGCTGACCTTGGCCGTGTGACGGCGATGAGAGTAGGGCTGACCTTGGCCGTGTGACGGCGATGAGAGTAGGGCTGACCTTGGCCGTGAGACGGCGATGAGAGGAGGAGCAGCGCCAGTAGAGCAATAAGGGGAGAAGGCCCAAGCACTTGGCTTGCAGCACTTGAGGTTTTTTCAAACTAGTGACAAAGGAAGAGAGAAACTAAGGTGTCCCTTAAGAAGCTTCGTGCCAAGTGTTTCAGTAGAAAAACCCACATTTTTTGTACACTTTCATCGAGTTTAGTTGTAAGTAAGTAGTTCGGATTTAGCTATAATATGGACCAATGTATTGGACAAAAAGAGTATCAAATACTCCTTTCAATCTCACTTCTTTTGATGTTGACAATCAAGATCATCAAAACAGAACTAAAACGGCTGGTCTAAACGCATACCAAAACCTAAGTATAGCAAAAGATATTATAGCCAAGGAACAAGAAGAAACCGCTCAAAGACCAACCAGAATGATCACATGCTCACATATTGTAAGCAATATTATACATATATTTTCTAGTACTAAACTATCTAACACAGCAAAGTGAGCAATTGCTCTGTCTAAGAGTCACAACTCTTTACAAAACTCTTGGTGAATATAAATCCACCTGCGCTGACCACTCTTACCAAGCTCGTCAACATAAGACTAATCAGTATCTAATAATGTATGATTCTTGATCAAACTAACCATCATCTTGACATCTACTGCATAATTCACTATAAATGGTATAACATTGCAACCAAGTAAGCAACTAGTAACACGATCAAACGATAACCTTCCAAATGAAGAGACTTTGCATTAGAATGAATAATAACTGATAATCCAGCATTCAAATAGTAACTGTTAAGCTATATTCTAAAACTGAATCAACACCAAACATAAAATAGAAATTCTATTGTCCAAAACTAGTTCCTGCTAAGCATCAAATTAACATAAACACTAAGAGGATTGCACTTATCAAGAACAAAACACTTACTAAGCCACTTCAAAGCTCTCTATCTATTGATATTCAACATGGCCTTAGCTTCAGTCTGCTCCTCCAAGAAATTCTCACTTGTATACTTACTCAACAATTCCAACTTCTTCTTCTCCACAACCATCCTTTCGATCTCCCTCTCATCCGGCAATGGCACGTGCACCACAAACTCCTTCTGCATTGCATCATTTTCATCAAGCCTCTCCTTCTCTCTCCTCTCCTCCTCCACAACCTCCTCCTCTTCCTCAAACAAAATATCCGTCACATTTGCCACCTCGCCACTCTTCACTGCCTTCTTCGCTTCCCTCTTAATCTCCTCCATCAAATTCCATTCCTCCACCGCCATCTCCCTCATAACCACCTCTGCCGGTGCTTCCAGCTTCACCAAAACTCCATCTTCCTCATCCCTATAACCATAATAACTCGCATCAATCCTCCTGTATATATCATACCTCGTCCGCCTCTTCCTCAACTCCGGCGGCTTTTCGAACAACTCTCTCACTCCCGGAAGCTTCTTCGCCGCTCCAAAGTACCGATATCCAGGACCTCGACCGCTAGGGTTCGGTACATCAACAATATTACCTTCCAAATCAGTCATCTTAGCCGATTGCTTCGTATAATTCGGACCTCCCAGATCAATAATTCGACGCTCCCAGTGCGATTTCTCTCGAATTAGCTTGTTGATTTCGTCATTGAGGTCACGAAGACGATGTTCTCCGAGGCCTTCGTTCTGGATTTCTGCGACTTTTCGGCCAATTTCTCGCATGATTTGCTGCCTCCACTTATCTGCTTCGGCGAGGTCGCGACACTCTGAGGCTAAGAAGGGGCGGCGTTCTTTAGGCTTCTTCTTCTCGTCTTGCTTCATAGTGATGAAGCGATTGAGCATGGACTGCGCTTTCTCTTCGTTTCTCGCCATTGTGGAGCTTGAGAAGGTGGAGCAGATGATCTGGTTGTTGATACAGAGAGAAGACGAAAACGGAGAAAACAAACCCTAGATTTATTACACTCGTATGATTATCAGAACTCGAAGGAGAGAGGGTATAGGGGTTTATAATTTTGGAAATTTTCTTTTTTTCTTTTTTATGAAAGAATTTGGGAAAGTGTTGGTTTTGTTTACCGTGTTTACTTCTTGGCAAATTAGGATTTCTTTACCCCTCAAAAAAAAAAAAAAAAAAAAAATTAGGATTTCTTTAAAAAAAATTAGGATTTACTATTAATCTACTTCATTGTTGGTGTCAAATAAGGATTTCTTTTTAAAAAAAAATACAAAGTATAAGGTAAGAAAAATAAACGTAGTAAACCCTCCGCACGGAGAAAATTTCTAAGTAATTGTTTTATACAATTAAAGATAATTATGACTATTACAACGAAATTTGATATCTTGTTAGTTTCTTGGTAGACATGTTTGATTTCCCAAGAATCCAAATTGTTGTGAGAACTTTATCGGTGCTGGCGTGTCACCTTTACCACGGAGGTATCAGGTATGCGTTGGCACGATCTTCTTACAACCTGCAAAACAAGAATATTTTTGTAGGAATATTCCCTCTGATGCCTAAGTAAGTATTTGATAGAGAGAAAAATTAACTTCTAGAGAGAAGGCAGAGCAAAATAATTAAGGTAGGTGGGAATGAATTAATTGCTCTTTCCATCTTGGGATCTGAACTATTTATAAGGCTAGGGTTTTGGGATTTGTTCCCAAACCCTAGCTATCTGATTGGTTAATTTCAGAGATAAGGACATGTGTCCCCATCATACACTTGGATAGAGGGCTTAGTGTGCCTCTTGAGATTGGGCCTTAGGTAGTTAGGCCTTTTGGTCTTCATCCAGCTTCTGTTCATTCATATTTGGAACATGTAATAGGTAAGCATAGAGGGTGCCAGGTGTCGTTTGGCAATTGGTCCAAGATGGACTAGTGTTTTTATCCACATCAAGCTGGAAGACGCATGGGCCTTCTTTTATAATCTAGCTATTGAGACCTATTTGTAGGCCCTGGATGTGGGTCACTTGTCATGAGGGATGTCACTTGTTGCATCGTCGTTGGCCTAGGGTAGACCAGTAATATTTTCAACCACATCATTTGCCCCTCAAGAAGAGTGTTCTATATGGTTAGGGAATTTTTCTTTACTGTTGATATAGTTGTGTACCACATGTTGACATCTGCTGAGTCTCAAGTCCTCTTTTTTATAAACCAGGATAGGGATTTGAAGGAAATAATTCCCTTGGTCCAAATATGCATTTAATACTAAGTCTAATAAATGCGGTTCAGTATTAATTAATGATGAGCGGCATTTATGTCGCTCTAGGCTAGGATTTTATAGAGTTTTATTATGCTTTTTTGTTAGTATTATATAGTTTTGCTGTTCTTTTATTCCCCTTTTCCATCTTTGTGCTTTTCAGGTGATAATGTTGAAAATGATGGAAAAACAGCTGAGATTTGCTCGAGCAGGTGCCGTGCGATCGCACGGACATTTTGTGCGCTCGCACGGGTCTACAGAGTTGGCTCCAAAAGTCAAGGCAGTGTGTGCGCTCGTGCCTCAAATTCGTGTGCTCGCACAAATCCGCAAAAACGATGCAGGAACTATGAGTGATTTTGTGCGATCGCACCGCAGAGGAGCCCGCTCGCACGGAATTTCGGTGGGCTCGCACTAAATTCCTGTGCGAGCACACGAGGATTTTCTGAGATTTAGCCAAGTTACAGCCGTGCGATCGCACGGTTGTTGGGCACGTTCGCACGGCACGAAGGAGAAGAATCGTCGCAGGGCCCGTTCGCATTGATGCACAGCACGATCGCATTGATGCACAGCACGATCGCATTGATGCGATCGCACCTGGGTCTGCCCGATCGCACGGCTGCGCGGGATTCAGTTTTCGAGTTTAAAACTCTTATTTTTGGGGTTTAGTATGAATAGGATTTTTTATTATTTTCATTTTACGCTTTCATATTTTACATTTCATATTTTTACACTTTCAATTCTAGAGGTTTTGTGATTTTGTTCTTCAATCTAGAGGGAGAAACTCTTTAATTCCAAGCATCAATTCAGTAATTATCTTCAACTCTTCTCTTCTTTATGCAATTGAATTCTTAGTTCTTTAATTCTTGCATTTGCTTAGTTGATAATTGTTTTGCAATTCCTTAATACCTTGAGTTCTTGATTTCAATTTTGCTTGTTACTTTGATTTTCAGTTTTTGATTTGATTGTGCAATTGAGTTTCGTATTCTCTACTTCTTCTCCTTTAATTTCATGATAGCTAGTTTTGAACTAATGGATAGCTTGATTGTTAGGATGATTAGTGAGTAGTTTTAGGTTAGGGAAAGGGGAGAAACTAGGGGATGAATTAGGGGAAATAGATTATTGATTGTTGGTTGATTCATGTGATTAAATAAGATTTGATGATAGGAAATCCATGCTAGTTGAGTGGTAGTTGCAAATGCTATTCGATTAGATTTCCGTGGAACCATAGGATAGGTTTGGCAAGACATTGTGGACGTATCTTGTGTTGATCAAATGGCGGTACCTATTATATGCTAGTTAGTTTAGTCTAGGATTAGGCGAAAGCTCTTCCGTGGATTAGACGCTTAGCGTTCCCTATCCGAGAGGTGGCGGGTTCGTCTTTAGATGCCATTTGCCTAATCACCATTTCGTTGCATGATCACCATTGCTAAATAGTTGAATTGATTCCCCCGGTTTCCCTAGGCTATCCCCAACTCCCTAACGTTTCCCTTTCTTGATTCAATTTTACATAGTTCCTTATTTGTTTTTAGACTCTTAAAAAGTGACAATTCAAAACAAATCCTTGATCGAACTAGATTGACTTCCAACTCAATAATTCACCGTTTCTTTGGGACGATCCCTTTGCTTACCGCTTGCCGGTAGTTGAAGTGGTTTTATAAATATTGTTTGCATAGGTGGTTTTCTATCAACGACGGAAAACACGCTTATCAAAATGGCGCCGTTGCCGGGGAACGGTCGTTGTTATTGAGGTTAGTTGAGACTAGTTCATTAATTGAAAATAAAAAAATATTTCATTCTTGCTTTAGTTTTTCCTTTGCATTGCTCACGGTTTTCTTGAGTGTTTATGCTTGATAGGGGACGTGCTCGTCAAAGGATCCTCCATCCTCTTGACCTTGAATTGGAAAGGACTTTAAAGAGACTTAGGCGTGCTCGTTCTAGCTCGTCAAATCATAATAGGTTTGAGGCTTTGAGTGTTGATACGGAACAAGAAGTGAGTGAGCAAGCTAGTGAGAACATGGCTCTTCCGGTTAAGAACTTGGGAATACCGGGAGCATTTGAGGCTACGTGTGGGATTCAAGCACCAACGACATGTGCTAATAATTTTGAGATCAAGCCCGCCTTGATCAATTTGGTGCAAAGTCATCCCTTTTGTGGGAAAAGCAATGAGTCGCCTCACGAGCATCTCAAGCAGTTTGAGCACTATTGTGACACAATAAAACACAACGGTGTGACCTCGGATTATGTTAGGTTGACTTTGTTCCGCTTCTCTTTGCTTGGGCGTGCTAGTGATTGGCTTGACAAGGAGGTCAAGCCCAACTCACTTCGCACATGGAACGAAGTAACTAGTGCCTTCTTGAACAAGTTCTATTCTCATGGGAAGACGGCGGAGTTTCGCCACAAGATTCAATCATTTGAGCAAGGGCGTGATGAATCGCTTTTCGAGGCTTGGGACCGATTCAAGGAGTACCAAAGGGAATGCCCTCATCATGGGATTCCCAAGTGGTTGTTGATACAAACCTTTTACTTAGGATTGAGTCCAAGCTCGAAAACAAGTTTAGATGCGGGCGCGGGAGGCCCCATCATGAACAAAACGGAAGATCAAATTGAGGAGATAATTGAAGATGTAGTTCAAAACTACCAATCTTGGCATGTAGGTGCAAGAAGTTATGATGGGAAAAGTAGGAATGAGGATGGTAAGGGTTCGGTGTACGCCATAGAGCAAGCACGGATGATAGAGAAGCTTAGCTCGAGATTAGAGAAGCTTGAGAATACACCATTTGCGGGAAGTGCAGCAAGCAAGCCACCATCTCCGTCCACAATTCCATCTCCTTCGGCAACTCTTCTCAATAAGGGGAAGGGCAAGGTTAGTTCTTATGGCTCAATGCCTCCGGGCACATTCTTTTGTGAAAATTGCCAAGACTATAATCATCCCCCCGATGCATGCCCTTTAGTTCATAACTTGTCATTTGTGGATTATGGCCCTTCGTATGAAGGAGATTTTGATGTAGAGTATGCTAATGCCATCAATGAGAGGTCTAGGAATGATAACCCTAACAATCCTAATTTTGCTAGGCAACCTAGAGGGCCCTCCATGTATGGTCCCCACCAAGGCTATGGCCAAGGAAGTGGGTATGATAACCAAGGCCGACGTGGCTATAGAGCACAAGGCTATCAAATCCAAGCGCCCTACGGTCAATCTCAAGCTTTTGGCGATCAACCAATACAACCAAGGGGGTTATAATCCCAACCATCAAGGTGGAGGGGGTTATAACTACTCTTATGGGCAATTTAGGGGTGCCTCAAGTGGGGGTTATCCTTTGAACTCGGGAGTTCCTTATGGTGCATCTCATTTGCGACCTCCCGGATTCAATGGACCGAGGACCTTTGGCAACCAATATCAATCCAACCCAAGTGGTTATGGCGTTGCACCTCCACCACTCCCACCTCTCAAGTCGAATCTTGAGGCTCTCATGGAGTCGTTTGTGGGGGCGCAAGCCAAGAAAAACGTTGAATTTGAGGATGGATTCAAGCAATCCAATACTCATCTTAAGATGATTGAGACCCAACTAGCTCAACTTGCTAGCACCATCAAGGAGCAACAAGTGCACACAAGTCTCCCACCCCAAGGTCAACCTCCTAAGCAAATGTACGCAATTGTGACAAGGAGTGGGAAGACTTTAGATGATGGTGTTACGCATGTTGAAGCTCAATGCTCTAGGGGGGAAAATTCTAAGGGAGATGAGTCCTCGGACCATGATGATGAGGAAGGGAAGTCTCATGTCGATGGCATGAGTGATGGTGATAAGTCGAAAGAGACTACCCTTCTTCCTCTCCCAACTCCTACTCCCCCCTACCCTCAAAGATTTGTCGGTAAGAAGATGGATGACCAATTCCACAAATTCTGGGAAGCCATTAGCAAACTTCATGTGTCATTATCTTTTACCGAGGCACTCAAACAAATGCCCCACTACTCAAGATTCATGAGGGACATTCTTAGTGGCAAGAGAGGGTGTGAACCCATGGAGACCGTTCAACTCACGGAGAGTTGTAGCGCTCTAATTTAGCACTCCTTTCCCCCAAAACTCAATGATCCTGGGAGTTTTTCTATCCCTTGTAGCATTCAAAAGCTAAAATTTGAGAATGCTCTTTGTGATTTGGGGGCAAGTGTGAGCATCTTGCCATATAAGATTTTTGAGAAGCTTACTCTTGGTGATCTCTCTCCTACCGCTATGTCATTGCAACTAGCCGATCGATCGGTAATGTTTCCATTGGGTAGGATTGAGGATGTTCCCCTCGTAGTTGGCAAGCTTACTTTTCTTGTTGACTTCGTTGTCTTGGACATCGATGAGGATGCCCACACCCCCATCATCTTGGGGAGGCCATTCTTGGCCACCGCGGGTGCCCTTATCGATGTGCAAGGGGGACTTATCACCTTGAAGGTTGGAGATGCCAAAGCTAGCTTCAAGCTCACTATTGATGATCAATGTTGTCCCAAAATGAAAAGTTGCATGAAAATCGACACTCTTGCTTGTGTTGAGAACAACCATACTTGTGCTAATTCTTCTAACAATTTTCATGTTTCTAAGTGTGCTAATAAGCTTGCTAGGTCCTCTCTCGGTGAAAAGGAAGTCCATGGAGATCCAAAGGCTCTTGGGGATGAGTTTGATGATGTTGTAACCATCCCCGAGTTATTTGAGATGCATGATGAAGATGTTAATGGAGCTAAACGCTCCAAGGTGTTCCATTGGTCGGCTAAGAAAGCCAAGCAGTCCAAGAAGGTCAAGAATCCATCAACTCCCAAGGAGGGGCATGTTGGTGGATCGTTTGGCTTTCGTCTCTTGAAAGGCGGTATCGGTAAGATCTTTGTGCCCAAAGGGGCAAAGAAGTGCATGGTGACTAGTGTTGACCCAAAGTTGGTCGTGTTTGACCCCCCTTGACCTTTTTGGGGGGGTCCGTCAAGCTAATGACGTTAAACGAGCGCTTCCCGGGAGGCAACCCGGTTGTCTAACTCTTGTACTGGTTTGTTTTTGTGTGTTTTCATCCTTTTACTTTTCTTTTCATAATAAATATGATGAGATGGGTGTGCAATAGTCGAGCAAGCCAAGAAACATAATTCCAGTTCCGTGCGATCGCACGGTTGATTCGTGTGGTCGCACAAAACTGGAAAATCGAGGCAGTAGCTCCCAACCATTCCGTGCGATCGAGCGCTGCTGGGCGTGCGATCGGGCTCGAACCGTGCGATCGCACGGTTATTTCGTGCGCTCGCACGGGTCGGGCGGAGCTGTTCTGCGATCGCACGGTTATTTCGTGCGCTCGCACGGGTCGGGCGGAGCTGTTCTGCGATCGTGTTTATTGGAAAATCCATCCCCTTCTTTTCATTTCTTCACCTCACTTCTCATTTCTTCACCATCTCTCTACTTTCCTCTCTACTCTAACTCCTCAAAACTCCATTTCCTACTCAATCTTTCTCACACATTTCACTCTACACCACTCATATTCACAAATTCATCCTCATTCCTCACCTCAAAACCAATAATTTCAGATTTTTCTCAAAACCCCCAAATTTCTAGGGTTTGGTTGAACATTGATTTTGTGATTCCTTGTTGTGATTAGAGCATTGGAGTTTGCTTTTGGGTGATCTTGTCTACCTCCCTTACTTGTGGTGACGATTTCTTTCCCTTATTTCTTCATTGTTCTTTACATTTAAGCTCATTGTTCATACTATTTGGGTGAAATTCTGAAATCTTTGATTTTGATTGTTTGGATTTGCATGTTTGTTTTTGTGTTTGTTCCTTGCTAGTCTGCACTTATTATGCATGTTTCATTGTGAATATTTGTCAAGACTAGTCTATTGATCGATTTTTGGTGAAATGTTGGTGGAATTTTTGATGGGTTATTGTTTTTGGATGATGAGGATTGGTTGATGAGGATTGTTTAGGTTGAACTTGAGTGATGAAGTGATACTTGTTGGTGATAATTTTGATAGTAGATTGTAGTCTTTTTTGACTAACTTAGTTTTTCCTTTTGCCTTACATTGTGTCTCTTTTCTTGCTTGTGTGTAGATTTTTGTCCCTAAGATTCATCATGATGACCAAGCGTACAAAGAAGGTACCCAACTCCCAAGAGAACAAGAGGAAGGCTATCACTCCTCCGGCCTTCGAGACCTACAGAGTTGTTTTTCCGGAGCAACGGTCATGGAGTTACTATGAGGAATTGTCTAAGCGGAACATCCGCCCGACAAAGTTCTATCACAAGAAGACCGTTCAGGACTTGGGGTTCGAAAAGGAGCTAAACGCTTTGATTGCGGGGCTTAATCTTGAGGATTTTGTGACCATGAATGCCAAAACTTATAAGAGGGTCACTCTTGAGGTTCTTTCCTCGGCTAGGAGGCGCCGGGTGCATGAAAATGGAAAAGAGTCGGTTGAGCTTCATTTCCAAGCTTTCAATAATCAACACGTGCTCACCGACGAGGCGATCAATGATTTCTTTACCATTTACCCGAATGATTTCTTTACCATTCACCCGAACCGGGGTTTGATTGTTAATCCTGTGGCGGAGTGTGTGGACAACTATGATGAGAATATTTGGTGGGGAGAGCTCACGGGAGAGGAGAAGAAATTCATTTCCTCCTCGGCCAAGTCTTCTTCTTTTCACCACCCCGCCATCCGTTACTTGAACCGCATGCTCCTATATGCGGTCTTTGCAAAGGGGGCCACCGGATCCTTGTCTAGTGCGGAACTTGGCGCCCTATGGTTAGCCACGGAGAAGGATGAGGGGATCCTAGATTTTGGGCAGTTGTTGATCACCCGAATCATTGAGCATCGGGATGGGCAGCCGACTAGTGGGGATATTCTCTTAGGAGGGATGCTCACTCTTCTCTTGAGGGCACTCCCCGGTGATCCCTATCAGCACACCCTAGCTGAGTTGGATGAGGTTCCCGGAGGGGAGTTCCTTGACTTGAGGACACTCTCCAATGCCAAGTGGATCAAGGCCACCAAGGACGACAAGTATATTTGGATGGTAAAGCAGCGAGATTGGTGCATCCTCCCCAATCCCGCCATCACTTCTTGGACTCCTAATGTCCGGTACTTGCTTCCTCGTGACCCGCGATTCATTGCCCAAGCACAGCGGCTTCCTCCTCCTCCACCTAATTCGGAGTCTCCTCCCCATGGTCCTCCCCGTAGTCCTCCTATCTTGGAGCCTTCCCCTAATGAGGGTGGTATGTCCTCTTCATCCTCTCCTTTTGATTTCCATGGCTTGCAATCCACCCTTGCGGCTATCTTACAAGGACAAGCGAACCAAGCTAACACCTTAGCTTCTCTTGCTTCACAAGGTAGCCGCACGGGGGATTCTTATCCCGATTTTGACTCGTCCTACTACAGTAGGCGGGTGTACGATTTCCATGTTGACAAAGGGGATTTTGCCCCCTATGTCAACTATCCCTATCACCCTCCCCAACAAGGGCCCATTCCTAGTTGGAATGAGGAGCGTACACCCACTTATCCGTATTGGACGGGCCCATCCCAACCCGGTGTCACTCCTCTCTCTTTTCCGCCTTATGATTATACCATGATGGGCGGGTGTGACTACCGAGGTGACCCCATGTATCCCACTCCCCCACCGGTTGATCGGCCAAATGGTTGGCCCGAGGATTTCACCGGGTGGCCTAGGGGCTACATGGGAGGTTGGGATGGTCCCCGAGGAGAGCCTCCCCATGGCAACTACCCCCTTCGGCCCGAATATGGTTGGCCGCCTTACACCGATGCTCCGGGGCCCGACGTGGACCCCACCTACAATGTCACCCCTTTCACCGACGATGCGGCTCGTTCCCATCGCCTTGAGAGGGATGACTTTTGGAGGATTTATGATGCAAAGGGTAAGGCGCATGCCCCGGGTCCTTCTTCTTAGGGTTCCCTCCGTTTCTCCCCCATCTTGATATGATGGTATGCTTGCAATTAGCTTGGGGGAGAATTGCGGAGTGGGGGTTTTGCTTGGGATCTTTTGCAGCTTGTTGGTGTTGATGGTCTTCTTACCACTTCATGTGGTTGTATATATGATGATGATGAGTCTTTGATGATGTTTTTGGTGTGTTTTGGCCATTTGGCCCTTGTCTACTAACAATTTTTCTTGCTTGTTTTTTAGCATTGTTTTGGTATGATTCTTTGCGGTGGGTTCTCACTTTCCACCTTGTGCCTTGTCCGTCCATTTTTGGTGAGTTTGTTCGGGTTTTAACGGTTCTTTGCGGGACTTGCTCCCACGATACTTCCGGTAACATCCTTCTAACTCTATTGCATTCTTCAGGGGACGGGCATACATCATGTTGGGGCATTTGGTTGGATGGGTAGATGTGCCCCTCCTTGCTTAGTTTTCGGCCTTGAGGACATGGCCTAATTCTAGCTTGGGGGGAGTTTTGTTTGTGGATGCCTACTTGTTGATGCTCATTGCTTTGAAATCATACCAATACATGCTTGTTTCTTTGTTTTTAGTTTGATTTAGCTTGATTTTTAGTTTCTTTTCTTTTTCTTTGTTTTTTGTTTCCTTTTTGGTGTGTTTTCTTATTTTCTTCCTTTTCTTTTTGTTTTGATTTCTTTTTCGTCAAGGCAAGTTTTCTAGGCTTTCTAGGCAATATTCTTGATTGGGGCATATAAAATTGGAACTTGTAGATTAGAATGCTTTTATTCCTAGTTGGTAGATTTTACACGGTTCTTAATGTCTTGGGTCGAGTCTAGGATTTGGTGTCAAGAAAGTTGGTTGAACTTTGGGTAGCATGCGTCATGAACTCTTGGCTTGTGGTAAGATGGTGTTGAATTCTCTAGTGATTTGAAGCCGGAGGGAATGGTATTTGCTCCCTTGTGAGATTCATGTTCAAAAATAAGCCCAAACACATATACATTCATTGAGTGGCATGGATCCTTAGCATCGACTTTCTTGTCTCCCGAGTTTGAATTTTTTTCCTACCCGAGACCGCGACCGAACTACTTTAGGGGACAATAGAGGCATTTCTTTCGGTGACTATTTTTCTTTTTAGTTTAGAACTTTATTTTCTATTTTTCTCATATGTTTTTGTTTGCACTTGCCCCATTGCTAGCCATTTGAGCCTTGACCCTTCATTTCTTATGAGCACAATACAAGCCTAATAGCCTTTGTTTTGTTTTCACCCTTAGAAGTGATAGTGAAGCTTTGAGTTATGATGCTTGATGTTTTGGATTGAATATGCAAAGTTGAGAAATGAATGTTGTTTGGTGTGAATGACAAAGTTTTGGACGAGTGTTGTACATAGTGAATAATTGATGCAAAAAGCAAAAAATATAGAATTAAATTCTGAAAAAGCCAAAAATAGAGAAAAACAAGGCATGAGAAAAGTTTCAATTGAAACACAAAAAAAAGAGGAAAATCAAATCAAGGAAAAAAGAATAAAAAGAGTTGTAGTTTAGAGTTGTTGTTGAATAAGCTTGGGGGTATCCCAAATAAGTGGTACGAGTTTGTGTTTGGTTGATTATGCTTGAGTTGAGTTCTCGTTGCGCTTCACTTTAGGTATGAGCACCAAATTGCCAAATTTATTCCACACCTTACCCCTAGCCTACGTTACGCCCTAAAAGTCCTCTTGACCCTTTAGAGTTGAGTGAAGACGGTGGAGGGAGGATTTGGTCAAGCTTAAGGAACAAGGTTGTCATGCTAAGATGTCGGGTAGCCTAATATTGATTTTCTGGCGCCTTCGCGGTGTCTCGAGACGCTATTCTCAAAGGTGAATAAGATCTAGAGTTTTGACGTGGTATGCCCGGATGTAGGAGGATTGACTAGTGTTTGCCTTTAGTTCGCTTTGCTTGATGCTCGAATCTTTCACTCGATTTAGGACATTAGTTAGCGTGTACTCATTTATTTGATTAGTAATATTAGTGCTCTTCTATACTTGTTCCATAATAAAGCCCCCATCTTGGATTTTGTAGTCTAATTTCTTTTCTTCTCTTTTCTTTTCTTCTTTTCTTTCTCTCTTTTCTTGATTTGCGTTTTCTATTTTTAGTCTTGCCTTGATTAGATTTGCTAGATTTCGATTTTGGTAAATTTTAGAACTTGATAGGTTGCTCATTCTTCCCTAGTTGAGTTTTGTTTGCTAGAGACTAGCAAACGCTTAGCTTGGGGGAGTTTGATGAGCGGCATTTATGTCGCTCTAGGCTAGGATTTTATAGAGTTTTATTATGCTTTTTTGTTAGTATTATATAGTTTTGCTGTTCTTTTATTCCCCTTTTCCATCTTTGTGCTTTTCAGGTGATAATGTTGAAAATGATGGAAAAACAACCGAGATTTGCTCGAGCAGGTGTCGTGCGATCGCACGAACATTTTGTGCGCTCGCACGGGTCTACAAAGTTGGCTCCAAAAGTCAAGGCAGTGTGTGCGCTCGTGCCTCAAATTCGTGTGCTCACACAAATCCGCAAAAACGATGCAGGAACTATGAGTGATTTTGTGCGATCGCACCGCAGAGGAGCCCGCTCGCACGGAATTTCGGTGGGCTCGCACTAAATTCCTGTGCGAGCACACGAGGATTTTCTGAGATTTGGCCAAGTTACAGCCGTGCGATCGCACGGTTGTTGGGCACGTTCGCACGGCACGAAGGAGAAGAATCGTTGCAGGGCCCGTTCGCATTGATGCACAACACGATCGCACCGATGCGATCGCACCTGGGTCTGCCCGATCGCACGGCTGCGCGGGATTCAGTTTTCGAGTTTAAAACTCTTATTTTTGGGGTTTAGTGTACCAAGGTATTTTCAGCGCCCAGGCCTGGGCGCCGAAGATTTCGGCGCCCAGAGCCAGGCGTTGAAAATAGGGTCTGGGCTGTTTTCTTAGTCAGATTCGGATTCCTGAAATCCGAAGTGTTGGAGACTTAATCGAGTCTTTTAGTGCGTATCAATTTTATGACGGAATGCGTCTGGGCCCGTTACGAACTCTAGGCTCGTTAGGGTTTTATTTAATACGTAACTCTTATTTCCGAATCATATTAGGAATAGGATTCTCGCAGTTTTCTATCTCATTTAGGATTTATGTTGGAGTGCAACACCTAATTCTGACAGGTTTCTATCTTATATGACTTGCCACTTTTAGAAGCTACCCTTTACGGCAGTTACTATTTTTAGCAGGTTTCCATAAATAGCAGGTTTCTATAAATAGCAGGTTTCGGGTGAAATGAAAAGGGGAATTGAGATTCGTTATTTTATAGGAGATGCGTTGTCAAGTGGAGATTTATGCTTTCATCATCGAACCTTTCCCTTTCGGGAATGGGGACAAAAGTAGGTGTCTAAAGTTAGCCCCCACTTTGACTGAGTCTTGGAGTAAGACGATGGTCAAAGTACTAGACGGAGTGCGTCTCACAAGCCATGGTGTATGTGACCTGTTTTGCGAGGGTCTCACGAGCCCCCGAGTGATAACATTTGACTTAAGGGTCATCACTTGAAATGTCGACATATCCCTCACTGTCATTGGGATTTGTCAACGGATAGTATAGAATACTCACTTACTTTGTCATTGGAAGTATCTAAAGAGGCGTAGAAACTCCCTCACTTTGTCATTGGGAGTAGCTACAGATGTTTTCGAAATCAAAGCTATAAAGTGTAATTGGGCCTGGCCAAGCCCAACCACGAGGTAAAAATGTTTTTTAAAGATTCTCATTTTCAGGGTTAGCTAAACGAGAAAACCCCCTTGTTTTTATGGGACGTAAAACGAAGGAAAATCCAGCACATCGTTCTTTTTTGAAAAAAACGGAAAACCAATCTTTTAAATTTTGGAAAAAAGGGAAAACTACTCACATCGCTCTTTTTTGGAAAAAACGGAAAACCAAAAGCTACTCACATCGTTTTTGGGAAAAACGGAAAACCAAAAGCTACTCACATCGTTTTTGGGAAAAACGGAAAACCAAAGGCTACTCACATCGTTTTTGGGAAAAACGGAAAACCAAAGAAAGTTATCGCTGCAGCGACTAAGGACCTGCGCGGTTAGTGACGTAGACCCCGCCGGCTAAAGATGGCGAGCCTGTCCGCTAAGGGTGGACACCCCGTCCGATAGAAGTGGACGAATCTGTTTTGAAATTTGTTTGTGTTTATTTATTTTTTGAAAATAAGGACCTACGTGGTTTGCGCCGTAGACCCCGCCGGCTGAAGATGGCGAGCCTATTTCTTTTGTTTTTGAAGATTCTATTTTTCGAAAACTGAGGATCTGCGCGGCTAGTGACGCAGACCCCGCCCGCTGAAGGTGAGCGAGTCCTGTCCGCTGAGGGTGGACGTCCCTGAATTCGTTTTCCTATTTGGAACTCGCGCGGTTTGTGGCGCGATCTTGCCCGATTGAGGTGGGCAAGTCCCCATTTCATTTGTTCTCGTGATTTCTTTGAGAATTTCTTTTCTTATTCATTCTTGCAAAAGCGAATTCTTTCGAGGGATGCTCGGATTTAGTTGTAACCTGAACGTGGGTTGACAACGGATTTAGGCGGACCTTTGTCTTGCGACTGTCTGCTTTCGTGGTTTTGAGCTAGTCTTTACGGCTCAATTTTTGCCACTACTTGGTCTTTGATCAGAGGGCCATGCTCAAGTGTCAATGGCGACCTTTCTCTGAGGTCGAACCTGCGCTTTTTTTTGAGATATCCAAACATGAGATGGTGTATGGCGTAGTCCGGGAATGTGATTTTGATTGTGCGCTCCTTGTTAGAGTATATTTTTTCGCGAGCCCCCAAGCACTGGGGCTCGTCGGTCGTTTCTCGTATCTTGTAATCGGGTTTGGGGTCATGCTCGTATGTGCGAGCGACCTTTTATAGTAGTGTGCTACTTTAGCGAAGCCGTGGAGTGCGACTTCAGTTTTCAGGCGACATCCGGTTTTAGCTTGGCCCGGATTAATCCTTTGACAGACAAACATTTTTTTTTTTTTTTGGAAAACCAACGACTTAACGACACCCATTTTTGGTGTTTCGAAGAATGACCATGATATTTATTTTGATATGAAAAGTGTACATAAGCATTTTCTTGAGACAAGTCTAAGTTTCGACCAAGTTTTAATGTTTATATTTGCTTATTCGGGAGCTAAAGGTGCTTTGGGCTTGATCCTACTTGCAATAGGGCCTCGTGTTTAGCAACACGGTTTTAAGTCCTTTCCTGTTCCGCGTTTTTTGAAATCTGGGCCTTGGGCTGCATTTCCGGCGCCCAAGGCTAGGCGTTAAACATTTCGGCGCCCAGCCATGGGCGCTTGTGATGGGGTCAAAAAAGCACGAGGCTAATGCGTGACCTCGTCCCTCGTGGGTGTGACGCTTCTTTTTATTCAATCAAGTGTTATTGGATTTCCTGTGAGTTTACACCCAATTGACTAGTAATAGAGGAGTCGCCATTCAGTTTTTAACGACAATGAGAAAAACTGACAAAACCCGGTTATCGTGACATAAAGGGAGTGCAATTATGTTTGACCACGACGGCCGTAGGTTCCCTTGTGATCCCTGGTGTGGGGATCTCTCAACATACACCCGCAAGGTAGAGATTGAGGGTTCGGGGGACTGTAACTACCGAGAGGAGTACTTCGCTCGTCGATAACTCCAGAGGCGGGATATCCTTACTAGCTCAACATAAATAATTGAAGGGACATGCGTTAACTGTTAAACTAATCTGAATTGATTTTAGCAATATGCAACATATAATACTAATTCGATCGTGATTATCTGATTTAAATAGCATTAAGGGACCTAGCATGATAATCCGATTTCCCAAAAATATTATATTTGTTAGGCGTGATAGAACAATCAGATTAGGTTAGTTTAACAGTTCATAAAAATGGCGAGGAAAGCAGTTAAATCATCGAAAAGGGACACATTACGACGCACCCTTGAGAGGTGCGTCACGGTTCTCAGAAAACTAACCACTTTGACTTTGTTATTTCTCCTTTTTATTTAACGAATCTCAATTATGGGACAGGATACGTTCTGTTCGATTTATGGATCGATTGCGACAGAACGCGTGAACAATTTCGCAGCGAGAGGCTTAGGCTGAGGGGTTTAGAGTCAATACTCAGAATATAATTATGTGTTGTTGTGTGTTCCTTCACGTCGAATTTAGGGGCCTATTTATAGGGAAGAGTTCGTGGAAAGATAGAATTGCAGAGTTCTAATCCTCAAAGAATTAGGAAAAAACACGTACCCAGGTATTTTCAGCGCCCAGGCCTGGGCGCCGAAGATTTCGGCGCCCAGAGCCAGGCGTTGAAAATAGGGTCTGGGCTGTTTTCTTTAGTCAGATTCGGATTCCTGAAATCCGTAGAGTTTGAGATTTAATCGAGTCTTTTAGTGCGTATCAATTTTATGACGGAATGCGCCTGGGCCCGTTACGAACTCTAGGCTCGTTAGGATTTTAATTAATACGTAACTCTTATTTCCGAATCCTATTAGGAATAGGATTCTCGCGGTTTTCTATCTCATTTAAGATTTATGTTGGAATGCAACACCTAATTCTGACAGGTTTCTATCCTTTATGATTTGCCACTTTTAGAAGCTACTTTTTACGGCAGTTACTATGTTTAGCAGGTTTCCATAA